>NC_090655.1:54074012-54294012 GCF_040937935.1 Hyperolius riggenbachi | reverse complement strand
AACACTGCGCCTAAGGGCGTCATCAATGATGGTAAAACATTGCTTTTGGCATCTTGCAACTCTGGACGCGGAGACGCGCACATAGCACTCCCGCCGAGTTAGTATGTCGAGGCACATATCCCTGTAGGCCTGCACCCCCATAACGACAACGTTGCCCCCCTTATCGGAAGGCTTAATTTCCCACTTAGTCTGCTGCCTCAACTCCTCCAGCGCCGTAAGCTCCTCTGCAGAGAGATTGTGGGAGCTTGAGATCCTCCCAGAAAGGCGTTTAATATCCCGTTCAAGTAAATAACTAACTAACCCTGAGAGACACCCCCTCCCCCAATCCTGCATCGTTAAGACAGGCTCTGGCTTCTATACTAGAAGTATGTTGTTTTTTTTTTTTTTTTTTTAAGATGAGCAAGTGAAAAGATTTGAACGACTTTGACAATGGCCAACTTGTAAGGATGAGAATGATTGGTAGGGATGGTCAATCAGATGTAAATAATTTTGAGTTGTTGCATGATTATGTAAGTTTTGTATGCAAATGTATGCAGCTTGAACATGAACCTGAAATCCTGGAGAGATAAAATTTGATTGGTCCATTTTCGAGCTGCATACATTTGCATTATCCTATAACTCAAAATTATTTGCATCTCATGCGTAATGCATGCCAGGGGCAAACCCAGGATTTTCAGGGGGGGGGGGGGGGGGGGGGGAGGGGGATTCCTAAAGGTCTCCCTCAGCCACACACAATACAGTATAATAATATGGTAAGACATCATGCTGGGTGCACATGATGCAATTTAGCGTCTGACTCACAGGATATAGCAATTATTTCCTAAATGTCTGATCTGCTTCCAATCGACAAGGATCGATCAGGAGCAGTTTGGATACAGATAATAAGCAGTGCTCATATCTGACTTTGTTAAGTTCCCCAGAACTGCTCCATGCTCTGTACACACGCTGCTGCTCCATGTTCTGTACACACGCTGCTGCTCCATGCTCTGTACACACGCTGCTGCTCCATCCAAAGTCAACTGTAGCAGAGAAAGAAAGGGGGCAGTACTGTGAGCTGCACGATGCCTGCAGATATTCTGGTGTCTCAACTTGTGCCTCTCCCCAGACACTGCACCGGCCCTGGTCTGTGGGGGAATTCTGGGCAGCTGTAATCCCCCCCTGCATTTGCCTATGCATGCCCCAGAAGTAACACATGTATTGTGTACATAAAACTAATTGTGCAATGTGCATAGCGTGTGCCAAGTTTCTTACATAAATACCAGTTAAGTTTTACCAGGATTTAGTGCATCAGCACCAATATGCTGTTGCCATGGTGTCCCGCCGGTTTTCTCTAATATTTATTCAAACAAAAACAAAAAATGCCTTTTATTTGCCTTTTTTCTTTTTAGCTAGTATTTACAAAAGATAAGGTTGGCACACATTCAGATGTCATGAGGAGATGCTTTCTATAATTTTTGACTAAGCAGGAGTGTACCTATAGGTGACCATACAATAAGCGATAGACCCCAGATAGATCCTTCTCTGATCGAATCTGATAAGAGATGGATTTATTGCTTGCCCACACACTGCAGACAGATTTCAGCATGCAACACTTCCCAGGCCGTGGTGAGCATTTGTCACGCTGGCATAATTCCTGGCCTCCCCTCTGCCTGTACCATGTGACACCGCCCGCCGCATATAGTGTCATCAGTACATGAGGCGGTGTCATGTAGAACCAGGGCAGTTTCTAGGCTACATTGCACCCAGGGTGAGGGTGTAAAAATTGTGCCTCTTTTCCCCCCATCCCTGTGGACTCTCAATCCCTCACTCTTAGGGACTGTCACACAGCCACAGGTCACAAGTAGAACTGCCTACTAACTAGTGTCCATCCAGGAGAAAGCAGGGACCAGGAGAACACACGGGCGAAGAGAGCCCAGAAAGCAGACTTCTCCACGGGCACCGCGCACTGACAGCCTGCAGTACCGCTACAGGACATCAGGTGTCATCATGCGGTGGTGACGTGATGATGACTTGACGTCTGACGCAAGCAGCCCAGGTGGAGTCAAGGAAGGTGATCGGGCTGGTAATTTTCTTTCTTCTTCCATTTGGTTGCACCACGCGTCACCAGCTCCTTACTGCCTAGCCGTTATGTCCTTCTGCCTGCGTCCCCTTTCTTCTACTTTCCGGTCTGTGCCCAGGGCACCCACACTGCCCAAAAAACGGCCCTGTGTAGTACAGGTGCCCCGACGGCAATGGAGAAAGACGCGGGACACAGGAGGAGGCGCGCCAGCGTGACCAGTGAGCCTGCAACACTCACTACAGGCTGGGGGTGAGGAAAAAGATCAGCGGCGGGGTCTGTTGGTCATCTGGAAATTGAATGCCGTACATCTAACCAAGCCCTTTCAATCTAGATTTTTCCAGCATGCAGGATCGATATTGCGGCATCAATCTCTGCCAGATATGATGAAATTGGACAGTTATTGATGCTGAAAATCAAGTAATGTATGGGCATCCTAAGAAGTTATGGGGCTCAGTTCGAGTTTTAGATTTGCTGCTCCTCAAGCACTCTATACATAATTTACATATAGATCACCAAAACCTTGATAGAACAGCATGAGCAGATTGATTCTTATTTACCTTATTCAAAGCAAACATTAGCCTCTGACACAGGAGTCTGGGGTTCAAGTCTCGCTATTCCTGTTCAGTGAGCCAGCACCAGATTCAGTAAGACCTTGGGAAAGACTCCTTACCCATTTTGAATCCAGACCTTGTATCCTCCTTATGGACCAGAACAGTTGTTACATATTAGGTATGTCCCTGTTTAATCAACAATAACTTTATCCCTACTTATGACACCTAAATGAAATAAATATATATATATAATTTTTTTTATTTTATTTTTTTTCAAGACCAATGAGGCTTTCATATTGTATGGCCTTATTCCCTCGAACAATTTTGTTTTCTATGCCAGTTCCAGCATAAAAATAAAAAGTGCCATGTTAGATAAAAAACACAAATTTTGTTGGGCTATTTCTACCGTTTATCACAAAACTTATGTTCCAGTCACACTTTATGGTGAAGATATTTTATTTTGAAATAATGCTCCAATGTGTATTTTTTACTATGAACTGAGAAAATAAAAGCATTTTTAACAATAAAAAAAATCAATCGTATTGGCTCAGGGAACATATATTCCCTTTCACCAATTAGTGCTGCAGCAGACAGTGCCAGAGGTATGCACAGGAGCAAGCCCAATCCTGCACAGCGGTTCTTCAGCTACAAGACGTATATCTACGTCCTTGTGGCTTAAATGAAGTTACACAGGATGTAGATATACTGTAGTGGTGGATAAAGTGGTTAATAGGAATGATGAATGAGATGCAAATATTTCTGAGTTTATGATAATTTATGTAAATTTGTATTAACATATATACCGCTTGAAAGTGAATCAATCTGGTCCCCCCCAGGTCTAAATGAATTGGTCCAATTTCAAGCTGCATATATTTGCATAAACCTTTACATGCATTTGCATAAATTCAGAAATGTTTGCATCTCATTGATTATCCCTACTCCCTACACTGCTACTGTCTATAGAGCGCACCCTAGTGGCTGCAGCTCTGGCGCTTTGAATTCTCCAGGAGAAAAGCATGATATAAATGGTCTGTGTCTTGGTAAATACTTGATCACTACAGCATAGTGGCTATAAAGGGCTAATACTGCAGTTGAAGGAGGGCCCCTAGTGGGCCCCAGTGCGGCGGCAATGCCTGCATTTACTATTGCGATGCCACTGTGCCTACTAAAGCTTCTCACATATCCCAATAAAATGTGTGTTCTTGAATATATAGTTTCCGAGTCACCTTGTCTTCCTTCTACTGAATAATAAATCTACAGGGACTCTCTGCAAACTTTCTACAGCGTTAGTAAAAAGTTTTTAAAAGTTTCAAACTGTCTAACAACAGTGTTTAGTGATCCTGTTAAAAGCCAGCTCTGCCTCCGTAATTGCAGCCTCCCAGCTGCACGTCCGCTCCGCTGCGCGCTTGTTTTCGTGCGACTGGCAGCGTGCAGCTGCATTGCATTGTCACTCAGGCTCAGCAGGGGGCAGGGGGGGCTACCGAGGTGCTACTTTATCATAGCGGAGGGGAGGGGGCGGGGGGGAACATAGGCTGACAAATGCTGTTCACCTGCCTCTCATTATCTGCGTAATTAAATGCCGCTATTCAGTGCGCAGGCAGGCTCTGGAGCGCTAATAGCTTCTCGGACGGATAAAAGCTTGTATTAGCTGGATTTTGAGGCGGTTGAGGGCACATAAGGGGATTTAGAAGAGTGAAATCCCATTATAGATGAGTGTTGTGCCTGTGTTATCAATAACATCCTCTCCGACACTCTGTATGGACAGATGCTGTCGTCTTGCAGAAAGGAGTTTAGTATTTTAGATACAGCTGGGGGAGGCTGTTAAAGCCTCCCCACTGACACCCACTAGGCCTGTTATATATGAACAGCCAACCCTCACCCCCTCCCCGCAAAGCCCCCTCCCCACACCCCTTCCTCCCGCCTTCCCAGACAAGGAATTCCATCAGACAAGTACTGTCTTGTGCCAGGGAGAGAAGAGAACCAGTAATAACTAGGCTGGCTCAACCTTTTTTGTCTGTTATCAAAGGGGTCTTCCAGCTCACAGCAGGAGTAGGTAGGGTGTAATAGACAACATTTACTTTGTTGTTTTTTTTCTTCGTGGAGGGGTTAGTCCGGGATTGGTCTGTGGGAGGTAGGGATGGTTGGAAGTGACAATTTCCGATTCCCGTAAAAATGCAGATTACCGATTCCATGGGAATTGTAATTTTCAATTCTGATTTCCACAGAAAGGGTTTTTTTTTTGCCATTTTTGCAAGTAAAGTTATGCAATTTTCAAGTGTTCACCAGGATAATATGGGATGGATAAGAAAATCCGGTCAGAAGGCAGTAGACTATAAGGGAACTCATGATGCTGGTAATCTAAATAGAGATGTGAGGAGGAAGGAGTTTAAGAAGAGTCATGGGCCTATGATGCAATTAACATTTTCTCCTCAGTTTTCTCCTAGGTGATAATTTTTCATCTTCTCTTTAAAATAATTTTTCAGCACTTGACAATTGAAAAAGTACCAAAAGTAAGTGAAAAAGTACTGTCAGAATTATTCCGAGTATTTTCTTGCTTGCTGGTGGCTTAAAACGCATTATACTAAGAAGGTGTTAAAATATCAACTTGGAGAAAACGAAGGATAAAAAGTTAATTGCATATGGGCCATAATATACATAATATGTCCACGAGAGGAAAAGAATTGAACAACAACAGGGACCCTAATATACCGACCTATAATAGATATTCTACCCTAATGGATTTGCCATAAGATATCCCAAAAAGGAGATTGAGGAAGGACCCCAATCATTTAAAAACCCAGACGAGAGCCCCAAAAATAACTTATGATAAAAAAGTACCCAAGAAGGATTCCAAGTTGGAGGACCAAAGAAATCAGGGGGATGGTAAGATTAATAAATCAAAACCTAAACCCAACAAGGTGACTAAAAGCACCATCAACCAATATTTTTTAGCTCAGGACAGACGGGTAGGGGAGGGGAGAAGAAGAGGAGGTGGAGGGCGGTTAGAAGGGAGAGGGGGCGGAAAAAGGTAGTAGAGCCCAACCCAATGGTAAAATCAGATAAAGAGAGGGGTATTTACAATTTAAGTGGGGTAGAGTTAGGAGAAGCTGAAAAGAAGTTGTTGGAAAAGGGCCTGAAATTTGCCCCATCAACGAAATTAATTACATTTGAAACCTATATTGACATTAAGAGATGTATGAGGAAACTAAGCTTAAAAAAGTATTTTCTGAAAAATCCAATAATCCCAAAACAAACTAATACGGTGTTTCAACACACAAACTTAAAGAACCCCTCTAACTTTAAACCTATAAATGAGACTAGTAAGGAAATGCATGTCTTTGAACACAATGTGGAAAGAGATCTCAGAAAAATTAAATCTATGCCCACATCCCTTAACAATGTATCTCGAGAGGAAATGAGAGCAATTACAGATCTCCAACACAATAAAATTATTGTTATAAGACCGGCGGATAAAAGGGGAGCTATAGTCGTCCAAAGTCAGGACGACTATAAAAGGGAGGCCTATCGTTTAATGAGCGACACGAGTACATATAGACTCCTGGGGGCCGATCCTGGGAATCAATTTGGAAAGGAAGTAGATCAATTATTAAAAAAAATGCATATCGGGAGGGTATATTGAATAGAATGGAGTTCGAATTTGTGAGAATATTCCACCCAAGGACCGCAACTTTTTATCATCTCCCGAAGGTACATAAGGGTCTGGTTGATCCTCCGGGGAGGCCAATTATCTCTGGGGTAGGGTCTGTCACATCCAATTTATCGAGGTATGTGAACACCTTCCTCCAGAGAGATGTTAGAACCACCCCAGCCTTCCTGGAGGACACCAGACATGTTTTAAACATTTTAGAGGAATTAACTTGGGAAGATGGGTGGCTACTTGCCACTTTCGATGTGGCGTCACTTTATACAGTGATAAAGCACTAAGAGGGCCTGGAGGCAGTCAGGTATTATTTAAATCAGGATCTTACGATGAGAGAAGAACAACGGGATTTTATCATAAGTGCAATACAATTTATACACACAACTATTTTAGATATGGGGACGGCTACTTCCTCCAGATGAGCGGGACGGCGATGGAGACCAGGTTCGCGCCGGGCTATGCCAACCTGTTTATGGCCCATTGGGAACCCTCCTATATCTATGGGTGCGAGGGGCCTGGTGCGGACCTGGTCCTCTGGAAAAGATTTATAGATGACGTCCTGCTTGTCTGGAGGGGGTCGGAAGACTCCCTGAAAGATTTTTTGGCCAAGCTGAATCGAAATATGGTCAATCTAAGATTTACATCAGAGATAAGCAATAGGGAGGTTAATTTTTTGGATCTGAATATCTATGTGGAGGGCGATGGTCTGAGAACCCGCATGTTCGTGAAACCCACGGAGGTGAACAGTTACATCTTGACCACCAGCTGCCACTTCCCCCCATGGCTCAACAATATTTCGAAAAGTCAGTTTATACGTTTGAAACGGAATTGTACAGAGGACTCTCAATATCAGAAGGAAGTGGCCACATTGTCAGCGAGATTTAGAGAGAAAGGATATATTGAAAGCACCATAGAGGAAGGTGGAAGATATGGCCAGAAAAGACTTACTAAAAAAAGCCAAGAGCAGACCCACAGGACCACTCCCTGAGATTAAACTTAAGTTATGGCCCACGTAGCAAAGTGGTGCGTAATATTATTGCGAAACACTGGCCTATCCTGAGGGAGGATAAGTTCCTCAATGAGATCTTACCAATTAACCCGGCCATAACCTACAGGAGGTCTCAAAATGTAGGCCTACGGGTGGCATTGGCAGCTGGCGATTATATCCCTAGACCTGTGGGGAGAGAAGGGGGAGGGTTTGTGAGATGTGGGAGGTGTCTTAATTGTAGGAAAACGAGGGGTTACAGAAAGATTACTGAGGTAGAAGGGGGTGGAGAGGAGTAAAAAATAAGGGAACTTACTACATGTGATACCAAAGGGGTAATTTATTGTTTAATGTGTCCTTGTGGCAAGAAATATATAGGGCGTACTAAGAGAACCCTGTCCAGTAGGATCGGGGAACATTTTAACAATATTGGGAAGGGATGGGAGGGACATTCACTCTAAACATTTTGGGAAATTGCATAATTGTGTCTGGGATGTGGTCTTTTTTTTTTTTAACTTGAGATTGTGCATAGAGACATTAGAGGGGGAGACTATATGGCCAACATGTCCAGACAAGAGAGTAGGTGGATTTTTAATCTGGACACGCTTGTGCCAAGGGGCCTGAATAAAGAGATGGAATGGTTTGGATTTATGAAGTAGAGTGTAATTTTTGAATGAATGAGCACTCTGGTTCCTCATAGCAACTAGTTCCCCATTATGTGTGTTGGGTGCAAATACAGCTTATAAGGAGGAATATATCTAGATATTGAAATGTGAAGTGTGAAGAGTTTTCTGAGGCTACTTGTAATATTGGATTATATATATTTTTTATAAAGATAGATGTGGTTTATGACCACCTATGCCCAAACTTCTTCAATTACAATTATGTAGGATGTTTGATGATAACAGCAATTAAGGTGCACATATCCCTTTCATGAAGGAAGAGATGGAGGAACTGAATGGACTTTATATATGCCCACACCAATATAACTGTATCTATGAGGATGCACAGTGGTAAATAGCAACAATGGTGTATATTAGGGATGGTCGGAATGCCAAATTCCGATTCCGCGGTAATTCCGCATTCCGTCATGTACCGATTACCGATTCCGCTTTCCGCTACCAATTTCCGCATTCCAAGGCGGAATTTCCGCCGGAAATCGCGGAAATTCCGCCCGACTTTAACATCAATTTTCTCAAAAACTATAAGGTCTTTTTAAAAACTTTTTTTTGCATCTTGCTCAGAAGGTTCTGTTTAATAAACCCTGAAAATTTGGTGTTTCTAGGACTTACGGGGGCTTTGCTATTAACTGCTAAAGTCGGCGGATTTTTACTGTAATGTAAAATGCAGAAAATAGGCAGATGCAGATTTTCTGCATTTTACATTACAGTAAATAACCGCCGACTTTAGTGGTTAATAGAAAAGCCCCCTTAAGTCCTAGAAACACCAAATTTTCAGCGTTTATTAAACCAAATCTTGTGAACAAGATGCAAAAAAAAGTTTTCAAAAAGACCTTATAGTTTTTGAGAAAATCGATGTTAAAGTCGGGTGGATTTTCCGCGATTTCCGGCGGAAATTTCCGTGATTTCCGGCGGAAATCCGCCTACGGCACTAGCATTACCGATTTCCGCATTCCGATACGGAAATGCAATTTCCGATCGGAATTTCGGAAATTGCATTTCCGCGGAATCCGAATGAGCATCCCTAGTGTATATTCCCCTTCAACAAAGTAAGAGAGGGAGGTACTGAATATGGACATTTACATATAAAAATGGTGACCGGTCCAGACTGTGGCAGTGATTCTGATGAAGACAGACGTGGTTCAGTTGAAACATGTTAATCTGAGTGTTATCTGCAGTGGCAGAGGGGTGCCCCATATCTGCACAATAACCAGCCAGTCCACCCACTTGAGGAGTCGCAAGCGCCCTTTCGGCACACGTTAGACACAAGTGGAACGCAGGGAAGCGGTGACTGAGTGCGAGTGGAACGCACTGAAGGAAGTGACGTCACCGCTTTGGATCGGAGCACCGGTAGTTCAAGCCAGGGCGGCTGAACGCTAACGAGAAACCGATACTCTAAGAGCGGCACCACAGAAGCACCCACCAGGCAGAGCCTATGGACATCGAGGGAGCTATATTTTATGCGCACAAGGACCCCCTGGATGCCAACACCGGAATTTGCCAAAACAGAGGGTGAGATAAACTTGTAAGCTGTCCTGAGACAAATTTGTGTATCAGATCCCACAGTGGAAATGGGACATTAGAGATCAGTAGTGCATCATAGTTACTTATGGAACTTTTATTTATAGGAAATATGCATTAATTTTTGGTATTCTGAGGCCTTCTTTTTAGGAATAGGCTTTTAGCCACTTTTTTTTTTTTTAATACATTACTTTTTGCGTCCAGTGAAAAATGGCGCCGGCGCCGGCCCCCTTCTGCCCGATATATGTTTAAAACGATATTTATCGTTTTAAAGGTTAAAATAGTGCAGACCTTTAAAAACGAAAATTATCGTTTTAAAACTTTTTTTTTTCTCCTGCCTGAACGATATTTATCGTTTTAACCCCTGCTTTGCTGCCGTTTGGAAAATATCTGCCCGCCGGCTTTAATGTTTAATAGCAAAGCCCCCTTAAAAGCTAAAAACACCAAATTTGCAGGGAATGTTAAGAAGAAAATTGTGAACTAGAGGAAAAAAAAATCTTTCAAAAAGACCATATCGTTTTTGAGAAAATCGATTTTGAATATTCTTCTTCTGACCGTGGGAAAATTAAACGCCCGCCGACTTTAGCGGTTAATAGCAAAGCCCCTTTAAATGCCAGAAACACCAATTGTGTAGGGAATGTTAAGAAAAATAGTGGGAACACGAAGAAAAAAAAATTGTTCAAAAAGACCTTATAGTTTTTGAGAAAATCGATTTTAAATCTTCAAAGGAAATGTATCCATTTAAATCGCGTACTGACATTTCGTGGAAACTTTTTCCGCCGACTTTAGCAGTTAATAGCAAAGTCCCCTTACATCCTAGCAACACCAAATTTGCAGGATATGTTAAAAAGATACTGGGAAACAATATTTTAAAAAAAAAAATTGAAAAATGTTATTTATTTTTTTTTTTAAATTAAATTTTTTGGGTTATGTTCAGAGTGTGGGAAAAGTTTTGAAAAAAATGACGTGGGGTCCCCCCTCCCGAGCCTCTGTAACCCCTCGTCTCCCATGCAGGCTGGGATAGCCAGAATGCGGAGCCCCAGCCGACTGGGGCTTCGCACCCTGAGCTATACCAGCCCGCATGGTCCATGGTATGGGGGGGCTTCGGGGGGAGGGGCGGCCAAGCCTTCCCCTCCCCCCCGGAGCCCTTGTCCAATCCATGGACAAGGGGCTCTTCCCCACCTCCGGTGCCCCAGGAGGAGGTGGGGGCGACGACTCCCTGGGGGGGGGGGGTTCATGGTGGCATCTGGGAGTCCCCTTTAAGAAGGGGAACCCAGATGCCTGCCCCCCCTCCCAGGAATAATGAGTATAGGGGTGCAGGAGTACCCCTTACCCATTTCCATAAAGGGTTAAATGAAATAAAAACACAACCACGAGAAAAGTCCTTTAATGTTCTAAATTAACCAGAAATACTTACCTGTACCTTTAAGAAAAAAAATCCCACGTCAATTAGGTCCCACGACAGTATCCTCTATCTTGCGACCTTCTGTTACATGTTGATTGAAGATCTCCGCCGCCCCGACGCCACACACGCCGCCTCCGCCACCGCACTGCTCTTCTTAGCTATACTAAAGGTTCGTATACACGTCCGATAAAGATCGTTCGTTACGAACGATTCGTGACGTTTACACGATATTCAAATTAGACTGAAAAGATCGTTCGTAATGAACGATTGTGTACACACGTGAACGATATAAGTATAAAGTACTGAACGACGAACGATAAAAAAATGCGTGCGCAAACGGAAGTGACGTTATGACAGGCAATAAGAACATGCGTTATCGGACGATCTTTGTACACACTGCAACGATTGAACGATTATCTTTCGAAAAAATCCGCCGGGTTGGATCGGTCCGATTGAACGATAACGATCGTTATCGTTCACAAAAACGATCGTTCACACTTTTTGAACGCACGATTATCGTTCCGATTGTCGTTATCGTTCGTTTTTGAACGATCGTTATCGTACGTGTGTACTCAGCTTTAGTATAGCTAAGAGCAAAAAGCATCTTTAAATTTTAGCTCCAATGGTCCCCATTGGTTCCTTAACAGACCAATGGGGATCAGGAGGATGCCCATTGGTCGATAAGGAACCAATGGGGAGCCTTGGAGCCAAAATTTAAAGATGCTTTTTGTTCTCAGCTATACTTAGTATAGCTGAGAGTTGCGTCTATGCATCTATACAGACGCATTAGCGCTAGCTGCCGCTGCCCTCCCTGCCTCCCCCCACCTGTCACCCTCACCCATGCTGGCACCCATGGGTGCATTGGGTGCCAGCATGGGTGAGGGTGACAGGTGGGGGGAGGCAGGGAGGGCAGCGGCAGCTAGCGCTAATGCGTCTATATAGACGCATAGACGCAACTCTCAGCTGTACTTAGTATAGCTGAGAGCAGTGCGGCGGAGGCTGCGTGTGTGGCGTGGGGGCGGCGGAGATCTTCAATCAACATGTATCAGAAGATCGCAAGATAGAGGATACTGTCGTGGGACCTGATTGGCGTGGGATTTTTTTCTTAAAAGGTACAGGTAAGTATTTCTGGTTAATTTAGAACATTAAAGGACTTTTCTCGTTGTTGCGTTTTTATTTCATTTAACCCTTTATGGAAATGGGTAAGGGGTACTCCTGCACCCCTATACTCATTTCTCCCGGGAGGGGGGTGGGCATCTGGGGGACCCCTTTTTAAAGGGGACTCCCAGATGCCACCATGAACCCCCCCCCCCCAGGAAATCGCGGCCTCCACCACCGCCCATCGGAGGTGGAGAAGAGCCCCTTGTCCATGGATTGGACAAGGGGCTCCGGGGGGGAGGGGGAGGCTTGTCCGCCCCTCCCCCCCCGGAGCCCCCCCATACCATGGACCATGCGGGCTGGTATAGCTCAGGGTGCGAAGCCCCAGTCGGCTGGGGCTCCGCATTCTGGCTATCCCAGCCTGCATGGGGGACAAGGGGTTACAGAGGCTCGGGAGGGGGGACCCCACGTCATTTTTTTTTTTGAATTTGCTATCAATTTTTTTTTTAATGTTCAGAGTGGGGGAAATAAATTTAAAAAAAAAAAACGACGTGGGGTCCCCCCTCCCGAGCCTCTGTAACCCCTTGTCTCCCATGCAGGCTGGGATAGCCAGAATGCGGAGCCCCGGCCGACTGGGGCTTCGCACCCTGAGCTATACCAGCCCGCATGGTCCATGGTATGGGGGGGCTCCGGGGGGAGGAGCGGCCAAGCCTCCCCCTCCCCCCCGGAGCCCCTTGTCCAATCCATGGACAAGGGGCTCTTCTCCACCTCCGATGGGCGGTGGAGGTGGAGGCCGCGATTTCCTGGGGGGGGTTCATGGTGGCATCTGGGAGTCCCCTTTAAAAAGGGGTCCCCCAGATGCCCACCCCCCCTCCCAGGAGAAATGAGTATAGGGGTGCAGGAGTACCCCTTACCCATTTCCATAAAGGGTTAAATGAAATAAAAACGCAACAACGAGAAAAGTCTTTTAATGTTCTAAATTAACCAGAAATACTTACCTGTACCTGTAAGAAAAAAATCCCACGCCAATCAGGTCCCACGACAGTATCCTCTATCTTGCGATCTTCTGATACATGTTGATTGAAGATCTCCGCCGCCACGACGCCACACACGCCGCCTCCGCCACACTGCTCTCAGCTATACTTAATATAGCTGAGAGTTGCGTCTATGCGTCTATATAGACGCATTAGCGCTAGCTGCCGCTGCCCTCCCTGCCTCCCCCCACCTGTCACCCTCACCCATGCTGGCACCCAATGCACCCATGGGTGCCAGCATGGGTGAGGGTGACAGGTGGGGGGAGGCAGGGAGGGCAGCGGCAGCTAGCGCTAATGCGTCTGTATAGATGCATAGACGCAACTCTCAGCTATACTAAGTATAGCTGAGAACAAAAAGCATCTTTAAATTTTGGCTCCAAGGCTCCCCATTGGTTCCTTATCGACCAATGGGGATCCTCCTGATCCCCATTGGTCTGTTAAGGAACCAATGGGGACCATTGGAGCTAAAATTTAAAGATGCTTTTTGCTCTTAGCTATACTAAGTATAGCTAAGAAGAGCAGTGCGGTGGCGGAGGCGGCGTGTGTGGCGTCGTGGCGGCGGAGATCTTCAATCAACATGTAACAGAAGGTCGCAAGATAGAGGATACTGTCGTGGGACCTAATTGACGTGGGATTTTTTTCTTAAAGGTACAGGTAAGTATTTCTGGTTAATTTAGAACATTAAAAGACTTTTCTCGTGGTTGTGTTTTTATTTCATTTAACCCTTTATGGAAATGGGTAAGGGGTACTCCTGCACCCCTATACTCATTTCTCCTGGGAGGGGGGGCAGGCATCTGGGTTCCCCTTCTTAAAGGGGACTCCCAGATGCCACCATGAACCCCCCCCCCCCCCCAGAGAGTCGTCGCCCCCACCTCCTCCTGGGGCACCGGAGGTGGGGAAGAGCCCCTTGTCCATGGATTGGACAAGGGCTCCGGGGGGGGGAGGGGAAGGCTTGGCCGCCCCTCCCCCCGAAGCCCCCCCATACCATGGACCATGCGGGCTGGTATAGCTCAGGGTGCAAAGCCCCAGTCGGCTGGGGCTCCGCATTCTGGCTATCCCAGCCTGCATGGGAGACAAGGGGTTACAGAGGCTCGGGAGGGGGGACCCCACGTCATTTTTTTCAAAACTTTTCCCACACTCTGAACATAACCCAAAAAATTTAATTTAAAAAAAAAATAAATAACATTTTTCAATTTTTTTTTTTAAATATTGTTTCCCAGTATCTTTTTAACATATCTTGCAAATTTGGTGTTGCTAGGATTTAAGGGGACTTTGCTATTAACTGCTAAAGTCGGCGGAAAAAGTTTCCACGAAATGTCAGTACGCGATTTAAATGGATACATTTCCTTTGAAGATTTAAAATCGATTTTCTCAAAAACTATAAGGTCTTTTTGAACAATTTTTTTTTCTTCGTGTTCCCACTATTTTTCTTAACATTCCCTACACATTTGGTGTTTCTGGCATTTAAAGGGGCTTTGCTATTAACCGCTAAAGTCGGCGGGCGTTTAATTTTCCCACGGTCAGAAGAAGAATATTCAAAATCGATTTTCTCAAAAACTATAAGGTCGTTTTGAAAGATTTTTTTCCCTCTTGTTTACAATTTTCTTCTTAACATTCCCTGCAAATTTGGTGTTTTTAGCTTTTAAGGGGGCTTTGCTATTAAACATTAAAGCCGGCGGGCAGATATTTTCCAAACGGCAGCAAAGCAGGGGTTAAAACGATAAATATCGTTCAGGCAGGAGAAAAAAAAAAGTTTTAAAATGATAATTTTCGTTTTTAAAGGTCTGCACTATTTTAACCTTTAAAACGATAAAAATTGTTTTAAACATATATCGGGCAGAAGGGGGCGCCATTATTTTGCTGGCGCCATTTTTCACTGGACGCGTGTTTAACAAATGACATGGCTTCTAACCAGAGTATCATAGGCTGTGAACAGCTATATGGTGTGACTCATGCAGAGCTTGGAGGGGGTGTGTAAAGCTTCTGCCAATGACAAGCAGTGCTGCACATTCCACACATTCCAGCCTTACACGACAGAGGAAAGAAGATAAGATTTATTACAGAGACAGTGCAACTACTAAAGGCTGCAGTAAGACAGACCACATTACAACAGTAATAGGAACTTATAGGACAGAAGAAATAAGGTACAACATTTTGTTACAGAGTCTCTTTAAAGTCGGTAAACCACTGCGCTTGTGCAGGCGTGTCCTCGCTCCCACCGACGCACTGGGCATGCGCAGTAAGCTCCTGGATACCGTCAGCGGGAGCGAGGACACACACGGCAACGCAGCCACAGTGGTTTTCAGGCTTTAAAGTCTGAAATTCCAGAAGTGAACCGGAGACGGGGCCGGAGCATCGGTGAGTGGCTGCACGGGCACAGGAAGCCCCGGGTAAGTTCAACTCATTTTCCCCCAACCCCCCTAAAGTATTCCTTTAACCACTTGAGGACCGCCCCCAGCCGATGGGCGGCGGCAAGGGCTGGGCCAAAACGACCGCAATATGCCCATCAGCGGCGGCATCAGGCGTGGCTGTGCGGTGATCGCGTCATTCGTTACTAGCTGCCCGATCGCCGCTGACAAAGTGTATAATAGGCTTTGTAATGTATACAAAGCCTATTATACAGGCTGCCTCCTGCCCTGGTGGTCCCAGTGTCAGAGGGACCACCAGGGCAGGCTGCAGCCACCCTAGTCTGCACCCAAGCACACTGATCCCCCCCCCCTTCCCTCTGATCGCCCACAGCACCCCTCAGACCCCCCCCCCCCCCTGCCCACCCCCCAGACCACTGTTTGCACCCAACCACCCCCATAATCACCCATCAATCACTCCATGTCACTATCTGTCAACGCTATTTTTTTTTATGCCCTAAACTCTCCCTGCTCCCTCCTGATCACCCCCCCCCACCCCTCAGATTCTCCCCAGACCCTCCCCCCCTTCCTGTGTACTGTATGCCTCTATCCCCCCTGTAATAACCCACTGATCACCTGTCAATCACCCATCACCCCCTGTCACTGCCACCCATCAATCAGCCCCTAACCTGCCCCTTGCGGGCAATCTGATCACCCACCCACACCATCAGATCGTCTGCAGACCCGCCGTCAGATCACCTCCCAAGTGCATTGTTTACATCTGTTCTCTCCTCTAAACACCCACTAATTACCCATCAATCACCCCCTGTCACTGCTACCTATCAGATTAGACCCCTATCTGCCCCTAGGGCACCCAATCACCCGCCCACACCCTCAGAACGCCCTCAGACCCCAGCCCTGATCACCTCCCCAGTGCATTGATTGCATCTATTTTCCCCTCTAACCACCCCCTGAGACACCCATAAATCACCTCCTGTCACCCCCCTAGCACTCCTATCCATCAGATCAGGCCCAATACAACCTGTCATCTAAGAGGTCACCCTGCTTATGACCGGTTCCACAAAATTCGCCTCCTCATAGACCACCTGTCATCAAAATTTGCAAATGCTTATACCCCTGAACAGTCATTTTGAGACATGTGTTTTCCAGACTACTCACGGTTTTGGGCCCGTAAAATGCCAGGGCAGTATAGGATCCCCACAAGTGGCCCCTTTTTAGAAAGAAGACACCCCAAGGTATTCTGTTAGGTGTATGAGGAGTTCATAGAAGATTTTCTTTTTGTCAAAAGTTAGCGGAAATTGATTTTTATTGTTTTTTTTCACAAAGTGTCAATAAATTTGGACAAAAATGTATACAGAAATTTTACTTTATTTGAAAATTGTCAGCACAGAAAGTAAAAAAAAATAATCATTTTTTTGACAAAATTCATGTCTTTTTTGATGAATATAATAAAAACTAAAACTTGCAGCAGCAATCAAATAGCACCAAAAGAAAGCTGTATTAGTGACAAGAAAGGAGGTAAAATTCAGTTAGGGGGTAGGTTGTATGACCGAGCAATAAACCGTGAAAGCTGCAGTGGTCTGAATGGAAAAAAAGGCTCTGGTCTATAAGGGGCGAAAAGACTGTGGTCCTCAAGTGGTTAAAGAGAACCTGAACTGAAAATTAAAAGTCAAAATAAACATAAACATGTCTAAGGCCCAGTGCACACCAAAACCGCTAGCAGATCCCCAATACGCTAGCGGTTTTGGGAGCTGATTTCAGAGCGATTCTAGGTATGCTTAGAGAGGTTTTCTAAACATACCTAGCGGTTTTAGGTGCGTTTTTGTGTAGCAGATAACACATATTGTTACAGTAAAAGCTGTTACTGAACAGCTTCTGTAACAAAAATGCCTGGCAAACCGCTCTGAAGTAGCGTTTTTCAGAGCGGTTTGCGTTTTTCCTATACTTTACATTGAGGACGAAACGCTTCCGAAAACCGCAAACGCGCAGCAGGAGGCGCGTTTGCGGCTTGGCAAAAACCTCAAACCGCCGGTGTGCACCATCCCATTGCAATACATTAGCCAAGCGTTTTTCCAGGCGGATGCGGCCGGCGGATCGCTCCAAAAACCGCTCGGTGTGCACTAGGCCATACTCCTGTTTGTCCAATGTGATCAATGGAATTTTCTGTCCTCCATTTTGAAAATGGTCATTACCCCATAATAGCTTCCTGGTCAGCACACTGTTAAACTGTAATATCGCCCACTTGAGCCATAGGGAAGCATGGACATTACCTTGCACATTCAGTTGTAACTGACAGCAGCTGAAATATTACTGACAGCAACTGGTATATGTCAGTTCTGACAAAATATTGTCAGAACTGGAAGGGATCACTATAAGAAGAAAATGGTGAGCTTCTGAGAGGAACTGACAGTGAGGTAAGTATGTAATATTCATTTGCAGCTACATCATGTGTTTATTTTAAATAATTTTACTCAGTTCAGGTTCCCTTTAAGGCAGAGCTGGAAAATAATGATGGGCGCACAAAATAGTGACACTTTGGGTACAATTTTGAAATTCTTCATTTAGTAGGGAACTCAATGTTGTTGGCAGCGGATTAGACATCAATGGCTGTGTTGACATCACATTTACACTGTTAAAACAAGCTGTACACTGACCGCCATATTTTTTGACATACATGAAGCATTTTTTTCTCCCTCAAAATGCACTCAGCGGCAGCAAAGCTCACCTAATCCAGGGGCTGATCGCGTCATAAGCAGAAGCCAGCACTAGTACCACGAGGGAGAGGAAAGGTCTCTGATCACTGCTGGATTAGGTGAGCCGTGCTGCTGCTAATTAACCACTTCGCCCTATCTGGACGGATATATCCGTCCAGATGGGCACTGCTGCTGCAGCCGTGTGGTGCGCGCGATCGGGCGCGCTCCCGCTGCCTCCCGCTGCCCCCCGGATCAGTGAATGGGAATATAATTCCCATTCACCGATCTAAGTCTCCGGCAGAAATGCCGATGCTTTCTCATCAGAGAGCGCGGTATTTCTGCCCCCAGGAAACATCACCTTCTTCTTATAGTTCCTAGATGCGAGATCGTTCGCATCTAGGAATTTTTTGAATGTGGCCATCTTGTGGCCAAATAGTAAACTGCACCCACATACCTAAATTAGATAAAAAAAATACATTATATTACATCTAAAATTAGCTATTTACCTCCCAAACTAAAATTACCCAAATACATTTTTGTATTTAAAAAAAAATAAAAAAAATTACAATTAAAAAAAAAAAAACTACATAAATAGTTACCTAAGGGTCTGAACTTTTTAAATATACATGTCAAGAGAGTATCTTATTAATTTTTTTAAAATTATAAGCTTATAAATAGTGATGGACGCAAATTGAAAAAATGCACCTTTATTTCTAAATAAAATATCGGCGCCATAAATTGTGATAGGGACGTAATTTAAATGGTGTAATAAGCGGGACAAATGGGCACATAAAATGCATGGGTTTTAATTACTGTAGCATGTATTAATTTTAAACTATAATGGCCAAAAACTGAGGAATAATGATTTTTTTCCATTTCTATCTTAATCTTCCTGTTAAAATGCATTTACAGTAAAGTGGCTCTTAGCAAAACGTACTACCCAAAGAAAGCCTAATTAGTGGCGGAAAAAACAAGATATAGATCAATTAATTGTGATAAGTAACGATAAAGTTATTGGCGAATGAATGGGAGGTGAACATTGCTCGGATGCTTAAGATTTTCGACGCTGTAGGCTGAAGTGGTTAATATTTATTCATGGGGAGTGCAGGAGGACACAGGGGGACAGAAGGGGACATACAGGAGAATGCAGGAGAACATGGGAAGCAGAGGAGAAACATGGAGAGGAAGGGGACACATGTGGGAGGAAAGGAAGACATGGGGGGCACATGGGGGAGCAAAAGAGGACATAGATCAGGGGTAGGGAACCTATGGCTCGGGAGCCAGATGTGGCTCTTTTGATGGCTACATCTGGCTCACAGACAAATCAGTAGGGGTTAGTGTAGCAGCGCAAGTAACATTTTCAAAGTAGGCACGCTACTGCTGCAGCATACACTACTAACTTACTCGTGCTCCCCCCAAAACTAACAGCTGCTTCAATTGTCCCACCCTGGACCCTGTCAGGTACAGTGACTTTGTAGGACAAGATCCCCACACTTTGATTGGCCCAATAGGCTGCCTGGCACTTGACAGGCAGCCTATTGGGCCAAAGTGGGCCAAAGTGCAGAGATCCTACAAAGTGAAGCAACCCCCAAGTCAGCTAGCTAATTGTACAAGCTGTTAGTCGGTATTTCTCCTGTTTGGCTCTTGGTGAAATTGCTGATGTTGCTGAAACCCAAGAGAAGCTGAAGACGTATCTGACACTTCCGCTGCCCCAGCGGATCAACTGTACACACATCACCATAGCAACTGGGAAAGCCCTGTGCTGGGCATGTGCACTGTCCCAACTTGAAACATATTGCATGGCTCTCACAGAATTATATTTTAAAATATGTGGCGTTTATGGCTCTCTCAGCCAAAAAAGTTCCTGACCCCTGAAATAGAGGGACAGAAGGGGACTCATGGGTGAGACAGAAGGGGACACAGGGGGGGGGGGGGGGGGGGGGGGCAATAATTGGGGGAGAACATCTACAAGATGCTCCTGGACCATGGTTCAGTATATATATTTTCCCCCCTGGCTTTTGCCCTCTAAGCCTAGGTGCATCCTATAGTCTGAGGCATCTTATACGTCAAAAAAAGCACACTGTATCAAATTGTTCCATCAAAAAAAAAAATCAAAAAAAAAATTAAAAAAAAGGAGAGGTATAACTCACTTTTGTGAGATCCTGTATATGTTGTGCATGGAATGAGGGCATGTAAAGATTTTTAAAATTTTCTATGGTTTTTTTTTTAGCCTTTTGTCTTCGAAAACAGAGTGTGTCAATAGAAACCTTCCAAGATTTTCTTTAAAAGCTGCCGCTAACAAGCCAAGCACAAAACCCGTGAAAAGATGGCAGTTTGAAAGCAGCCAGATGAGAGGCAGCGGTGTCCTGCGGCCAGCCGATAAGCACATCAATGCGCTCTCTTGGCTTCAGGTGCTTCTGCTATTAATAGGCAATTTCAGGGGGTCCTCTAAGTAAATAAGGGCATTAGTCATTCTGCAGACAGATCCAGTGATTTGTTGCTCTGAGGCTTACAAGGCAAAAGTGCTAAAGTGTACAACAATAAGGGCATCTATTGGGAATCTGCGCGAAGCTGTCAGCGTCCGAACTCATTATGTTATAATGGAGCCTCTAGATGGCAAGCTTCCACGACCCCTTAGGAAAAACTTAATTATCTAAATATCCCCCCCCCCCCCCCCCCCCATCTTGTACCTGATGAAGGGGGGCTACTGACAGATGTGTGTTCTGAACACTGGCCTCTTTCCTTGTCTACATTCCACCAGGCAATGGCGAATGCTTCGGAAAAACAAACTACTGATTGCTTTAATGGGCCGTTACGTGTTGGGACTTGCAAGCGTTCCACTGATGGATTGGGTAGTTAAACAGATTGACAGCCGTCTTTTTTGACTAGTAATAGCAACTTTTGGAACAGGTTCCTTGCAGCTATTGAAAATAACTTGGAGGCCCAAGAGGCTACGGCTACCAGACAGCCAGACTGAGGATTCTGGGAAGAGGCTCAGAGCTGAGACTCCAGTGACCTTATTTGACCTATGTTAATGAAGAATTGGTTACAATGTCTTATTATGGCAGCTGCCTTCTAATGGTGGCCATACATGGTACAATTTTTTCATACAATCTTACCATTTCTATGTAATATAAGGGAACTGCCTAAATCATCCTTTCAGTATATTCACTTATTGTACCCTTTTACTACATAGAAATGGTAAGATTGGATGGTAAAAAAATTGTACCATGTATGGCCACCATAAGTGAGGATTACGGCTGGACTTACAGGTAGGTAGCCAAAGTAGGCTGCTGTTGACTGTAATGTAAAATGCAGAAAATTTGCATTACCGATATGCGGTATGATGCTGAATTTAGAGGTTAATAGCAAAGCCGCCATAGGTGCTAGAAACGCTAAACTTTCAGGGAATGTTAAGCAGACAAGTGGGAACAAGAGGAAAAAAATATCTTTCAAAAAGACCTTGTAGTTTTTGAGAAAATCAATGTTAAAATCAGCGGAAATTATAGCGAAAATCTGCATCGGAATGCGGAAATCGTTAGCGGAAAGCAGTAATCGGGTTTTCCATGGAAATGGAAATTGGCATTTCCGACCATCCCTAGTAAAAACAAGCAATAATTTCCCAGTTAGGAAAACTTAGACATTTTACAGAGCTTGGGTAACTTGCACCACTGGTTTCTTTCTCATCTGAAGCTTACAATGAGTCTTCATGTAGTGCACATGCGCAGAGCGCTCCAGGTCAAGGGAATGCGATCAAGGATGCGTGTCACCAGATCCAGTGCAGTAGTGTGCGACTTGGCAGACTTGCGGGGCCTTTTACACAGGAACTGAGGAAGGCAGCAGTAATGGGGTAGTGGTGGGTATGAGGACTCTTGCCCAGTGGCGTAGGGGCTGCGGTTGCAGGTGCTACTGGGCTCGGGGCCCTGGAAGGGCCTGCTTGTCCTCCCCATGTTCTGCATGTGGGGCGCAGTGGCTGCATCCATCGCTGCTTGTACTATTTACTTCCTGTTCCTGTGTTCTATCACATAGTAACAGCACCCCTTAAGGGAGCCAATTCTGGCTACCTATACTGGGGGCACCTATAGCTGGCTACCATACAGGGGCACCTATTCTTGGCTACCTATCCTCTGGGCACCTATGCCTGGCTACCTATCCTCTGGGCACCTATGCCTGGCTACCTATCCTCTGGGCACCTATGCCTGGCTACCTATCCTGGGGGCACCTATGCCTGGCTACCTATCCTGGGGGCACCTATGCCTGGCTACCTATCCTGGGGGCACCTATGCCTGGCTACCTATCCTGGGGGCACCTATGCCTGGCTACCTATCCTCTGGGCATATATGCCTGGCTACCTATCCTTGGGGCACCTATGCCTGGCTACCTATCCTCTGGGTATCTATGCCTGGGTACCTATCCTGGGGGCACCTATGCCTGGCTACCTATCCTGGGGGCACCTATGCCTGGCTACCTATCCTCTGGGCATCTATGCCTGGCTACCTATCCTGGGGGCACCTATGCCTGGCTACCTATCCTCTGGGCATCTATGCCTGGCTACCTATCCTGGGGGCACCTATGCCTGGCTACCTATCCTCTGGGTATCTATGCCTGGCTACCTCTACTGGGGGCACCTATGCCTGGCTAACTATCCTGGGGCATTCTTGCCTGGCTTCCTAGCCCCTGGGCAAGCAAGTATCTGGCCACAGGCCACCAGTTGGAAAGCCCTGCTTTGAGGAATGTCTAAGATATAGATTATGGACTTCTCTTTGGCTTTTGAAAAAGTGTATAGCTATGGAAGAACTCTAACTTTTACTGAAGTTAAAGTGAAGCTATGTCTCTTATGTAGCAATAACCGGCTAAACGAGCAGCAAAGAGATAAAAAGGGTCAATAGTTCATAGATTTTAGCTCTGGCATACTTCAATGAATGTGTCTTTGAGCAAAAACCACAGTAAAAACTTAAAAAGTAGATTTAAATATAAATAAGTCATTTTTAGGAGAAGGAAGATAGATACAATTGTTTATTTCATTAATTTTTACCTCGGGTGTCCTTCAAAATATATGCCTACGGCTGGTTTCACACTACAAACTGGCGTCAGTGTGGCGGCGCACCCGCCGCACCACGTTAGTACACAGTGTTTCCTGTCTGGCCTCCAGCTAAGTAGGAAGTAATGCACGCTTGCAGTCACTTCCTGCTTCGGAAATGCGGACGTGCACGGAAGCGTATTGTAAAAATACGCTTCTGTACATACACGTCATAACGTCCCAACGTCAACATTTTTAAAATCCCAGCGTCACCGTAGATTAACATGATTTTCGTGGGGCGACGCTGATTGCCGCAGGAGCTGCAGAAGCCACATGGTAACATAGTTGTGCGTTAGCGTTAGATAGGGCACTTACAGCGCAGCGTTCCGCAACGTGGGAGTGTGAATTCCCCCATAGGGATACATTAGGCTGCGGTAGCACCAGTGTGAAGGGGACCTACATGTATTCAAGTTTATCACTGGTGTTGAGCGAACTCACTGTGTCGCGGTTCACTTAGTGAAATGCTTGCGTTGCAGTTCACCAGCTGACTGGGAAACTTGCAAGCAAGCGTTTGAAAGCGTACAAATCCAGACGGGGCTGCGGGTTCATTCACCCGCTGAACTACACCGCAACTGCGCTGGCTCCAGTCTGACAGTCACCTCTCCTTTCTACCACGCATTCGAGACAAGGCCACAGAATGAATGGCATATCGTTGCTTTGGATTGGTTTTTCTTTCTTTAATGAACAGATGAATGCAGCCAGTTTTCAGCCAGTTTTTTCAAAGTTTGTTTAGTTATATCACCTTTATATACTAGTTTAACAAAAGGTAAAATACTGATCTATGCATACACGTTAAAAAATAAAAAATAACTATACATATTTTCCACACAACTGTGGTACAGTATAAACTTGTTATAGTAAACACAAATAATTTGTAAGAGTAAATGGGAGGAGCATTATGCTCCAATCAAGCAAATAAACTGTTTTTATTATAAACATATACATTTTATTGATAAATTACGTAAAAAAGATTTTGTTCCATTAAAAAAGTGTAAAACAGATCACTCCTGCCAAACATACAGCCATACATACAGGGACAAAGTTCATTTGAGGTGATCGCTTGACTTAAATCGCCCGCCTTGTTATAGTAAACGCCAAAGGACCAGGAAAAGTGGTTTTCTATATCAGAAATTGTCCCAGAAAAGGCCCAGTACAGTACAGGCACTCGCACATTTGGTGGACTACAAGGTTAAGTATAACTTAGGGCTATATAGCCAGGCTGGACAAATCACTGGTATAGTATCCAAGGCTTCTTAAAAATTGCAGCCATCACTGAATAGAGGCAGCCCCTTGCTTCCTGTGAGTGGCTCCAATACCTCCGTGGGTGGGACTTGCAGCACGTGTCCTGCAAATCTTTCTGCTCACTCTTGAGCCAATCATGAAGCATTTCTTGAAAATGCAGCCAATCATGATAAGCCACTAGATCTGGAACTTGAGTGGCTCCAATACATCCCGTTGTCTGGACTTAGCACTCTCCTCTCCACTCTCTTTAGTTTTGCAGCAAGTAGGTCTGCACTGATCTGCACTAAAAGTGAAAGTAACCCAAACTGTACTTCCCACATTAACAGGAGGGTCATCGCTAACAAGGATAGAGATACATGGGAGTGCACAAAATCCCGTAGTTGGACTTTGCAGATACTTTTATAGGTAATTGCAAAGTGGAAGTGGTAACCCTGCATCCTCTTTTGTTTACATTCACATTATTCCTCATTTTCCCCAGGCTGCTTATTCGTACTGTACTATATATCCAGCACCAGTGCCATTCCTCTTGTCTTACAAATGTTATCAGGCATCAACTTACCTGCAACCAGCCTGAAGAGAGCAGCCGACATCTGAAGCATGCACCGCCCACTGTTTACTATATCCAGAGTCAGCATCACATAGGGGCCAAAAACATGCTTACAATGACAGAAGTTTTATTATATCCCGGTTTACTATACCAGGTGTTGCTTCCAAAGACTTATAATAGCAATTGGCCGGGACCTGGAGTACCGTAGTTTACTATACCCGAGTTTATTATAACGGGATTATATGGTGCTGGATAATGTGCTGGTGAAAGTGT
Source organism: Hyperolius riggenbachi (assembly GCF_040937935.1). Lineage (NCBI taxonomy): Eukaryota > Metazoa > Chordata > Amphibia > Anura > Hyperoliidae > Hyperolius > Hyperolius riggenbachi. The sequence goes on along the minus strand of NC_090655.1, from coordinate 54,268,817 downwards.
TTGTTTATTCTCGTCGGGTTACTTCAGCTTGCATTATCAATCAAGTTTGTTGCATTTTTAGTAAAAAAATAGCTTTTAAAAATAACTTGTCTAGCAAGGTGATTTTTTTTATCCCGCACTTAGCGGTTTTGCACTTTCACCGAGCAGGAAAAGACCAACAATGTCTTTGCGTTCTCACACAATCATGCCTATTCCTCTCCAGAATGTATTTTTCTAATCCATTTTCTGCCATTTTTCCAAGTTGTTGATTTCCTTTTTTTTCCCCAACACAAAGCGACACATTCTGCAAAAGGAAAATCGCAGCTGCTGCCTTCGGGGCGAACATTAAAAAAACGCTAAAAATGAAACTCTAGTAATAGCGCTGTGGCCAGAGGTCATCCTCAGCTCACTCTTCAGCTAATTGTCGCATAAAATGGCGATTTACGGCCTGGTGTTATTCAGTGACCCAGATTTAGCGTGTAATTACCGAATGCAGCTTTATGGCCGCCTGTTGACGCGAAGGAGCAGTATATCACCCCCGCTCATTAGGTAATTCTGAGCGCCGAGGGTTTGTTTTTTAATAGTAAAAATTAAGCTTTTCACCATTTTATGCGGTGTGTAGAGCTTTGCATTAATAAAGAAGAGCTCTGGAGAAAGCTGGAGGCCGCTATAAAATAGCTGTAAAATATAACAGGCTACTTAGCGGCGGCTCTGATTAGCTCTGTAAATATTTGCTGTGAGTTACAGATTTAGCGCAAATGCCTGCAGGATGGAATGCCACTTACTAAATCTAGGAGTCAAGTTATTTAAAGTGTAGTGTGATCTGACTTGGGCTGTTTGAGGCCTAGTGCACACCAAAAACCACTAGCAGATCCGCAAAATGCTAGTGGTTTTTGAAGCGTTTTTCATATTATGAAGCGTTTTGCGTTTTTTTGTGTAGAGTTTTTTTACTTAAAGTTAAGCGTTTTTGGTAGCGTTTGTGAAGCAGATTATAGATATTGTTACAGTAAAGCTGTTACTGAACAGCTACATTAACAAAAACGCTTGATCTGGCGTTTTATCAAGCGTTTTGTGTTTTTCCTATACTTAACATTGGAGGCAGAAACGCCTCCGAAATCCCAAAAAAACGCTGCAGCCCGCGTTTCTGCAAAACGCCTCCCGCTCTGGTGTGCACCAGCCCATTGAAATACATTACCCAAGCGTTTCCACATCCGCAAGCGGTTCTAAAAACGCTACCAAAACCGCTTGGTGTGCACTAAGCCATACTGCTCGAAAACTTTAGTATGTGGTGGCGGGTGTTTTTGTTTTGCACAGCACACTGTATTGCACTTCCAGACTAAGCCCTTTGGGGTGAAACATGTAGAAGTTGTGTGTCACTGTATATACAGCAGAGTCCCAGTTATCCAGCCCCGTTCACACTGCACGCGTTTCCAGCCGCGTTTTGGAAACGCGTGCAGGTGGCCGACACGCACGACATCAGACAGTGCATAGAGTGCACTGTCTGATGTTCACACTGCATGCGTTCCAGACCTGCGCGGTCCGGGAACGCATGCTGCATGCATTTTTTGCCAAAACGCGTGGCTGTCCCATTCACTTTTCAGTGATGGGATCAGCCACGCAACGCATACAAACGCGGATGGCGTGCGTTCGTACGCGTTACGTTCCGCGTGCGTGCCCGTCCGCGTTTGTAATGTGAACGCGGCAAGTCTCAACCAACCAGAACAAAATAGTAAGCGCTTTTGTATTGAGATTTAAACTTTTCTGTTTGCAGACAATTAGAACCTGGAACTGAATATATAACATGTAATTTACAATGAAAAGCGCTCACAAAATCACTTTGCCAAGTGCTTTTAAAGCAATTTGCGATTTTCATAATTCATATACCTTGTACAGAAGCCCAAACGCTCAGAAAATGGTGCAAGACCTGCGTTTGTGATTGGAAAGAAAGCTCATCGCTCATGTAAGAACACCCACATTGAAATTAATTGCACAAGCACTTTAAAAAAATGCTAGAGCTTAAAATAATCTCAAAGTGCTTATAGTGTGAACAAGCACTGAGGCTGGGAACACACTAGGCAGAAACAATAGCGTTGCGGAAAATGCAGCAGAAAATAGCTCCTAATGCAAGTCAATGGGCCGCATGAAAAAACACGTCTGCGTTCAGCAATGTGTGTTTTTTTTTAAAAACGCTGCTTTTGTTGCATACTTTTTCAAATTGCATAAAAAACCGCACATAATGAAAGTCAATGGTGACACAGAGGTATTGCGTTTTAGTGCGTTGCGTTTGAGTTTAAAAAAAAAAAAGCAAGTGTGATATATTTCCTATTCCTGTTGACATCCTAGTGATTTGCACAGTAGGCATGAAAAAATAAAATAAAAAAAAACAAAAAAAAAAAAAAAACACCCACACAAAACGCATATGCGTTTTGTATACACAAACTGCAAACATATTAAAACGCACGCAAAACGCAAGAAAAACTGCAAACGCACAGAAACTGCACGGCAAATACATTAATCTAAGGGCCCGTTTCCACTATCGCGAATCTGCATGCGTTTCCTGCATGCAGATTCGGACAGCCAATACAAGTGAATGGGACTGTTTCCATTTGTCAGTTTTGCTGTGCGTTTTTCTGTGCAGGATTTTTCTGCACGGCACAGCCCTCAGAATTCGCTTGCGTGTGGAATGCAGGCGAATCGCACGCAATGTATTTAATAGGGAAATCGCACGCGTTTTCCCCATGCGTTTTTTGCCGCGAATTCGCATAGGTACCCATGTTAATTCACACAGGCAGTGACTTGGTTAAAATCGCATTACCCTAACCTATGCGAATTTGCATGTGAAATCGCGGCAAAAAACGCATGCGGAATCGCACCCGCATGCGATTTCGCCTGCGGTGATTTGCCGGCGATTCCGCAACGCTATAGTGGAAACGGGCCCTGAAATTATACAAACACATATGCAGCAACACACAACACACTGCCTAGTGTGTTCCCAGCCCTAGTCCTTGATTTTGCTGCTAGAGGAGGCAGAGCTATGAGCCGCAGCTCTGCCTCCTCACGCATCAGCGGTGGATCTCCGCCTCTCCCTCGCCCCTCTTAGTGAAGGAAGACAGAGGGGTGGGGGAGAGGCGGCGATCCGGGCTGACAGACGCTCTGAGAGGCAGAGCTGCGGCTCATAGCTCTGCCTCTCATGGAAGCGCTACCCAGATTGCTCCCCCGGGAGTTTGGGGGTATTTAGTTAGATTACAGCGGCGGGGATGCAGCGGTTTAGGTAGGGCAATAATATTACACAGGATTTTGGGAAGCAGCAGATTTGGGCGCATGAGACAAGTGGACAAAAAGGGCACCCCATTCACTCTCATTATAAATATCGTTTAATGGGCGCTGAACAGGGAAAAAAGGGCGCCGGAGATTATTAACGTTTTACAAACGGCGCCCGGAGATTTTTAATGTTTTATAACTGTGCTTGTGATGATTTACGTTTAGAAAATGAGCCCGTGAAGAATAACATTTATAAAAGTACTAAACATATTTATCCTATTTAATTAAAACATTATTTAACATTTTAACCCTTACGGTTTGTAAAACATTATTATTCACAAAATAAAGCGATCAGTACCTAACGTAAATTGCAATATATTTTTTACAATCACTATTTGTGAAACATTTCTAAAACATTATCCACCCAAAAAATTATTTAAATTTTTTATGTAATTTTTTTATTTATTAATTTTTGTAAAACATTATCATCCATAGGGGGTCTTATGTTTAGGCACCACCAGGGGGGTCTTAGGTTTAGGCACCACCAGGAGGGGTCTTAGGTTTAGGCACCACCAGGAGGGGTCTTAGGTTTAGGCACCACCAGGAGGGGTCTTAGGTTTAGGCACCACCAGGAGGGGTCTTAGGTTTAGGCACCACCAGGGGGGTCTTAGGTTTAGGCACCACCAGGAGGGGTCTGAAGTTTAGGCACCACCAGGGGGGTCTAGGGGTTAGGGATAGGTACAGGGAGGGCTTTGGGGTGGTTAGTTTTAGGCACCACCAGGGGGGTTTTAGGTTTAGGCACCACCAGGGGGGTCTTAGGTTTAGGCACCACCAGGGGGTTTAGGGGTTAGGGATAGGTACAGAGAGGGTTCTGTGTAAGAGTAGAGTTAGGTATAGTTTTAGTACAATTTTTATAATACTAATCAACAGTTATTATGAATGTACTTATATTAATATCATTGTTATAAACAATATTTTCACATTTTATTATAATAATAAACGATAAATCAAGATTATTCATAACAATATATAATTATAATGTTTAAACAAATAATACTGTTTTTTTTAACAAACGTAATTATACGTTTCAGTTTAGAAACAGGGAAGATTATCGTTTTAAGAATTGCCGATTTCATACACATTATTTAATGATTTATAAATTCTTAAAACACTATTTGTAAACGAAATTCTACACAATATTTTTTATAAACGATAATACTGCTTATCGTTTACACCACGCGCCCTTTTTTCCCCGACGCCCTTTTTTGATGTACGCGGATTTTGTAATAAAAAGAGCATTTTTAAGAGAATTCAGAGTCTCTTTAAGACCTTGTTCTGCCGCACTGTTGTGGCAAATCAGTTTATAGAGATTATAATGCTCAAGCGGCCTGATGAATTTTAAATCGCTTCAGACTCTCTTTAAGCGATTTCAGAGCGATTTGCAGGGGGTTGTTTTTTTTGCTAATTATTTTGTATGCATTTTTGTTTTTTAACATTTTGTGCTTGCAAACAGGTTCTTTGAATCAGAACTCTGAGCTAAGTTCACAGTGCAACGTTAATGTTGCACATTAAAACAACATTTAACGCAGAATAACACAACGCACTGCAATGAAAAATCAATGCCCCCTTCACAGCGCACACATTGCGTTGGTGACAATCGCTGCACGTTAAGTGAAAGTACTGCATGCAGTGCATTATACACGTTATTAGCAGTGTTAAACTGTTTGCACATGCTCAGTAATGACTTGGAAGCATACTTTTCATTGCCTGTATTTTCTACTGTATCTGCTGTATTCGATGGTAACAATTACGTTGCGACTTTTTTGGCGCATTGCGTTGTAAGTTTGTGTTGCAATTTTAATATCGTATCAGAACGCAACGTCCCACTGTGAATCTAGCCTCAGTCTTTTAAAACAAATTTGCTTGAAAAACGCTCACAAAATCGCTGTTCAAAGCGCTTTGCGATTGTTCTTATACACCTTGCATTTTAATTAAATCGCCCAGAAAATGGTGCAGGACACAAGCGCTTTTACAGCTCTTTTAGAATAGCTAATGATTAAAAGAAACAACAAAACAAAAAACAAACACCTCAAAACCCTGATAGTGTGAACCAGCCCTCAGGACCCATTTTCGCTGGCAAGAGCTCAGCATGCGATTCAGCTACGGACGTGAATATGTGTTAATGCAAATTTGGAAAAATGCATGCATTTTTCTGTGTGTTTTGAATGCAATTTTCCATTCCTTAGCAACATGACATCACTGTGACTACTCAGGAAACAGGAAGAAGCAGGTTTGATGGGAAAATGTATAAAAATGGATGTATGTCACTTTCATTATATGCAAATTGCATGCGGAACACTGCATGATCCCAAAAAAAGTCCGGTTTTCCCTCTGAATGGATCTGCATGGAAAATCAGCAAAGTATGTAACCTGTCCCAGACTCGCAGCCATGTGCAGACTGCAGAGATTTCCTGTGTTAATCCTCTGCATCTGATTGGAGGTTTGTAGTAAGCAGAGATTACATTCAGTGCGTACACCTTGCAGTAAATCAGTTGGCTGTCTATGCAGAAGACATATATTTTTATATTTTGTACAAATCAGTAGATTTCTCCTTACCTGCAGCAATACAGAGCTGTGGCCCCTGCAGCCTTGTGCATGGTCTGAACAAACAGGAGACGCTCACCTGTGCAATCACTGCTCACACCTGTGCAATCACCTGCTGCTGCTCTGATTGGCTGCTGATCTCACACTGAGGATTGCAATGCCCAACGCCAGAAAAGACAGGGAAAAGAGAATTAATTGGGTTTTATTCACAATCATTTTCCGCATGCGGAAATCCACTCGCGGTAAATTTATGACCAAAATAAGGCTTCTTTTCCACAGATTGTTGATAGGCAGTGAAATGCCTCTCAAACTCTCATGACTGCTTATTGCGGCTTGTTAACTGCTTCCTGCTGCTTGTTAACTGCTTGTTGCTGCCTGGTAACTGCTTGTTGCTGCCTGGTAACTGCTTGTTGCTGCCTGGTAACTGCTTGTTGCTGCCTGGTAACTGCTTGTTGCTGCCTGGTAACTGCAGGAGGGGTGGGCGTGTGCGCGCGCGGCGGACGAGCGTTGACAGACCTAGCCCATTTTTTAAATGGGCTAAGGTTACTAGTTTTTACAATAATTATGTATGAATGATTTAGTCAGTGTTTGTACATTGTAAAATCTTTCCGGTACTTATCCGTTAGCCGGGCGCATCCTCTAGGTGGCGACAAAACTCCATCAGAGTTACATCTTTCCCTACTATCCATGTCGGCCTGGAGGGGGAATAGTAATTAGCGCCACCTGCCGGATGCGCCCGGCTAACGGACAAGTACCATCTTTCCTCTCCCTGACTTACATTCTGACATTTATCACATGGTTACATTTTTACCGCTGGCAGGTGATGTCAGTGGAAGGAGATGCTGCTTGCTTGTTTGGCAGCTGGAAACGGCTATTTCCCACAATGGAATGCCAAGAGCCAAGTGAATTCTCATTTAGGCCTCCTTTCCAAGAACTGTTGAACTGTGTGCTCAGCAAGCAGTTACCAGGGAGCAGTCAGCAGTTACCAGGCAGCAACAAGCAGTTACCAAGCAGCAGTGAGCGTTTGAGAGGCATTTCACTGCATTTCATCGTGGAAAACAGGCCTTAACCTCCTTGCCGGTTATCCCGAGCTCAGCTCGGGGTAACCTGCGCAGGAGGATTTCTCAGGCCCCGCTGGGCCGATTTGCATAATTTTTTTTCCCTACACGCAGCTAGCACTTTGCTAGCTGCGTGTAGTACGTGATCACCGCCGCTACCCGCCGATTCCGAGCCGAGCCGACCCCCCCCCCCCCCCCCCTGCCCCAGACCCCTGCGCAGCCTGGCCAATCAGTGCCAGGCAGCGCTGAGGGGTGGATCGGGATTCCCTATGACGTCCCGACGTCCATGACGTCGGTGACGTCATCCCGCCCCGTCGCCATGGGATTTCCTGCTTACTCTGAACGCCAGAGGCGATCGGAGTGGGTGGGGGGATGCCGCCGCTCAGCGGCTATCATGTAGCGAGCCCTGGGCTCGCTACATGATTTGAAAAAAAATAAATAAATAACAAGTGCTGCGCAGCCTCCTTGACGGCGGGAATTAGACCGGCAAGGAGGTTAAGCTATGCTCAGGGCTTTACATAGGGAAGGAGGGAGGCACTAGGGGAGGGGAATGAGCCGCCCCTCCATCATCAGGCACCTGTAGGCATGTGCCAACAGTGCCTGATGGTAAATCCGGCCCTGCCAATGTCACACTGTGAACGTCCCAAAGGCTTCTTATTGCACTGCGGTAAACTGCGATATAACACTTTATAACGCAGCTCTGCAACGTCCTACTGTAAACCTGGCCTAAGCGCTATGGCCCACTACAACGCTTTCAGACGTGCTTTGGAATCAGCAGTGATCCTTGTAAATCACTGTTTTAAAGCAGACCTGAACTCAGAACTTTCTAAGCAACAGCATAATAACATGTCATTGTTACAGCTGATACAAATCCTGCAATAAATCTGCAGTGTATCTTCTCCCTGCTTTCATGGAAGCAGACATAGGGTTAACCTCCTGTGTTTACAAATTAGCAGCTCTGCTGAGATTCCTGTGCTGACACAGCTGAGAGATCAAATTACAGGTGTGATTAGTCACAGATGAAAGGGAATTAGGCGACACTCTCTAAATACAAACCAGGTGCATTTCTCTATTTTCCTTCTGTTCTGTGCAAGAGTGCAGGTCCACTTTAAGTTGCAAGATCACTGTCAGGCCTTGTTCACATTATGAATCGCCCAGTGCTATCGCAAGCGCTTTTTGTGCTCAATTTTTTTTGTGATACCTGGGTTCCAGAAAATGGTAGAGGCAACGCTTTGGTCAGCGAAAAGCAATCAGAACTTTTTAAAAGCGCTAGCATAATGAAACCCTATGGGCCCGTTCTTACTTGGACGATTTGCGCTAATCGGCGCAAATCGCCCAGAAACGGGCAAAAAGCGCAAAATGCAAACGCATCGCCTGCACCATTTTCAGGCGATTTCCCGGTGATCGCGTTTCAGTGCTATAGGAGCGCTAAATGCGATTGCGGCAAAATCGCCGCACTGTTCAGTGATTTTTCCGCGTGAAATTACTCCTGCAAAACGCCGGAAAAAATCTCTAGCGTTTTGCGTTTCTAAGTCTGAATGGGGCCTCTGTGATTTTAAAAGCTCTTGCTAATGTTATTCTATGTGTGTGTTCCCACTGGAGTGATGTGATTTTATAAAAAAAATCCGCCATAGTATTACATTAGTAAGAGTTTTTAAAATCTCTACCGCTTTAAGAGACACTGCAGCGGAAAAAAAATCATAATATAATGACTTGGTTGTGTAGTACAGATAATTACTAGAACATTAGTAGCAAAGAAAATATTCTCATTTTTATTTTCAGTTATATAGTGTGTTTTATAACATAGCATCATTCTCTAATATTTGCAGTTTACACACTACTCAGCATTCTAAATGTTTTTACAAACCAGTCTTATGAACTACTGACCTGTCCTCTGGAGAGAAAAATAAGATTCAGTGGAGATAACAAGCTTCAGAAGACAGAGCTCTCTGCGACTTTGAAAGTCGTGGAGCTCAATGGCTCTTTAGCATAGATAACAACTGGAGTTTCTTAAAGGATACCCGAGGTGACATTTGACATGATGAGATAGACATGGGTATGTACAGTGCCTAGCACACAAATAGCTAGGCTGTGTTCCTTTTTTTTCTTTCTCTGTCTGAAAGAGTTAGGGCCTGTTTCCACTACACGCAGATTCTGCATGCAGAAAACTGACTCCAATGAATGTCTATGGGCCTGTTTCCACTGAACGCGATTTTTCTTATGCAAATTTCCCATAGGCATTCATTGGAGTCAGTTTTCTGCATGCAGAATCTGCGTGTAGTGGAAACAGGCCCTTAGCTGACTCAGTCCTGACTCAGACAGGAAGTGACTACAATGTGACTCTCACTGATAAGAAATTCCAACTATAAAACACCTTCCTAGCAGAAAATGGCTTCTGAGAGCAAGGAATAAAAAGGATAATTTATCAGTGAGGGTCACACTGTAGTCACTTCCTGTCTGAGTCAGGACTGAGTTAGCCACTTACCGGTACATACCTGATATTTAACTCTTTCAGGCAGAGAAAGAAAAAAAGGAACACAGCATAGTTATGTGTGTGCTAGGCACTGTACATGCACATGTCTATCTCATCATGTCACATGTCACTTCGGGTATCCTTTAACTCTTCCTGTACTGGAAACAATATTAGACTTGTGTCTCTGCTCCCAATGTTTTATTTCTTAGCTGTACTACACATATAAATCATTATATCATCATTTTTTATTTCTCTTCAGTGTCTCTTTAAAAGCTTTTATAATGTAAATCAGCTCAGTGTTTCCTGCCTTTGCACCCTTTCACACGGGCGGCTGAACTGCGCGTTTTCCGAGCAGTTCAGCCTACCGTCTGCCACCCGCCAGAGCAATTGGGGAGCAATATAAATGGAGCCGAATTGCATTGGTTGTAACACCACGTATGTCAGATCTCACTGGGGGGGGGAGGTCTGTACAGAGCTGGTACCAGTGCAGACTTTTGCGGATCCCATTGCATCGTGTTGCCGAAATCACATCTGAAAATGCGGATTTGGGGAACGGGCCTGAGGGAGAGTGCCTGGCACAGTGGCACTGATTAACTCATTGGGCTCCATTCACAAAGCATAACTGCATGTGGTAATTAGCAGGAAACAACTGATTTGCCTAGGTCCACACTGGTCCATTGCAGACCATTTTTCAAAAAAAAAAAATGTCCCCCCCCCCCAAATCCCCCCTCCCCCCGTTTTTCCTAAAAAAGCCTTTTTTGCAGCATACGTTTCCAGTCCATGGACACATATGCCCAGCCATGGGGGAAGAGGCAGCCGCCATGCTGGAGGGGGTAGCGGCCGGGACGGAGGTGGCAGCGGTCGGCAGGGAGTCGCCCCTCCTCCCTCCCCTGGGTCCCCCATCCCCACAACCCCTACAGCTATTTGTGCAAAACTGGTTAAAGTGTAAAGTATGCGGCAAGCGGGGAGCTTACCTTCTCTCTACTTCCTCCGCTCGCCGCGTCACTGCCTGCAATGCCGCCCTCTATACTTCGGAGTGCGGCATTGCAGGCAGTAACGCGACGAGTGGAGGAAGTAGAGAGAAGGTAAGCTCCTCGCTTGCCGTATACTTTACATTTTAACCAATTTTGCGCAAGTAGCTGGAGGGGGAACGGGAGACCCAGGTGAGAGGACCCCCCGCCGACCGCCGTCACCCCCGTCCTGGCTGCTACCCCCCTCTCTACCCACAGGCTGTGACACAGAAACGGATCCATTTCTGTGTCCAAAACTGCCTGTGTAGAGGGGGATCTGTTTTCCTATTCCCCTCTGTGTATCCGGATCCAGATGCGTTGCGGGAAAATGCAGCAGATCCGGACCTTCCGTTCAGATTTTGAAAACGAGTCCCCGCAAACACAGATGGATCCATTTTTTGTTTGGGTCAAGACGGCTGCTATTTTTAACATTGCTATCCGCGGCTCCGGTTTTCATCAGGTTTTAAAAACGGAGTCACAGATACGTTTCCGGACCTAGTGTGAACCTACTTTTAGGCCTCTTTTCCACAGACTGTTGATAGGCAGTGAAATGCCTCAAACTCTCACAACTGCTTGCTGCTGCCTGGCAACTGCTTGCTGAGCACACAGTTCAACTGTCCGTGGAAAACAGGCCTTGGGCCTCTTTTCCACGGACAGTTGAACTGTGTGCTCAGCAAGCAGTTACCAGTCAGCAGTGAGCAGTTATTAGGCAGCAGTGAGCAATTCTGAGTTTGAGAGGCATTTCACTGCTTATCAACAGTCCAGTTTGAGAGGCACAGTTAGGGGAAGAGGCGCCCTGGTTGGATAAAAGCATCTAAAAACAGCTTAAAAACGAAAAGTAAAACGAGGTAGCTTACCTCAATGACGAAATCTGTGTAACTTACAAAATATTTTTTAATTAAGTAGTACAGGCAACGCGTTTCGCGTGTCTGAGCCCGCTTCCTTAGGCCAATAACAATGCCAAATGAATAAATCAATATAGCAAAGGGAGCCTGCTATATTGATGTATTCATTTGGCATTGTTACTTACCTAAGGAGAGGGCTCAAGATCGCCTAGACCTAGTGATGCATTTGTTGCTACGGTGGCATGGGGGGAGAGGGTGGAGGGACAACAGCGCAATGAACGACAGACTATGAATAGGAAAGAGGATGATGGCCTCAGCCATGATGATCTGACAATCTATATCTCTAGGTGACACATTGCAGCCACCATACACACTATACACACTATAAAAAGTGAAGGGAAATTTGGGAGCCTCCATAGGGACCCATTGAAATTCCAGTATTGAGCGCCCAATTATCAGGCACCGCGGGTGCCCAAATTCAAATTTCCCCTCAATGCCTGTATTTCAACGGGTGCCTATGGCGGCACCCAAAAAAATGTAGAAATTGGTGTGGTGGAAGGACAGGATAGTTAAGGTTAGCTGTATCGGATTGGTCATTAAGGTTAGGCGTCGGGGGGTAAGTTTAGCTGTGGGTGGTTAGGGTTAGCTGTAGGGCAGGGGTCCCTAACCCCCGGTCCGCAGCCCACTGCCGGGCCGTGGGCTGTTTGCAGCTGGGCCGCAGGTCTGTCTGGCCTCTCAAATTCATCTAGCATGTGTACAATGATTTAGTTGTATGTGCACTTTACGAACTACAATGCAGAGGCTTCAGCCTGTGGTAATTGGGATTTCTCCTTCTAGGAAGCCAGCTCTTCCTCTCAGCCTCTCCTCTGTCATCCCATTCCACAGTCTCTCAATGTATATCACAGCTCGCTCTGCAGCGTCCAGAACTCAATAGCCTGTTTTTATACATCAGATACTCCTAGAGAACGTGCCAGCGCATCCAAACGGCTCCTTGATGAGACTACTCACACTTTGCCAGCTGTGATCTTCCTCCTCGCTGCAGCCCTTAACCCGCTCGCTGCTCAGTGCGGGGAGACCGCCTGCTACGAGTCACACGGACACGGCATGACACAGCCTCCACACTGCTCACACAGGGGTCTTACCCACTCGCTGCTCAGTGCAGGGAGACCGCCTGATACAAGTCACACGGACACAGCATGACACAGCCTCCACACTGCTCACACAGGGGTCTTCAGCAGCTAGAGTGGAAATAATCGCCCGGCGATGGTGAAATCCTGGACAAGCATACATTACACTGCTAGTGTTTGCATGCAGATGAGGGGCATAGGCAGGGCCAGATAAGTTTCATGCTACCCTTATTTCACGTACAGCAGCTCCTTCCTATAGGTGCAGCCCCTCACTTCAATGTACAGAAGCTCCCTTCCTGTGCAGCCCCTAACTTCCATATACAGCAGTCCCCTTCCTATAGGTGCAGCCCCTCTCTTCCATGTACAGTAGCTCACTTCCTATAGGTGCAGCCTCTCATTTCCATGTACAGCAGCTGCCTTGCTATAGGTGCAGCCCCTCACTTCCATGTACAGCAGTCCCCTTCCTATAGGTGCAGCCCCTCACTTCCATGTACAGCAGCTCCCTTCCTATAGGTGCAGACCCTCACTTCCATGTACAGCAGCCCCCTTCCTATACTTGCAGCCCCTCTCTACCATGTACAGCAGCTGCCTTGCTATAGATGCAGCTCCTCACTGCCATGTACAGCAGCTCCCTTCCTATATGTGCAGCCCCTCACTTCCATGTACAGCAGCTCCCTTCCTATAGGTGCAGCCCCTCACTTTCATGTACAGCAGCTCCCTACCTATAGGTGCAGCCCCTCACTTTCATGTACAGCAGCTCCCTTCCTATAGGTGCAGCCCCTCACTTCCATGTACAGCAGCCCCCTCCCTCTAGATGCAACCCCTCACTTCCGTGTACAGCAACTCCCTTCCTATGGGTGCAGCCCTTCTCTTCCATGTACAGCAGCTCCCTTCTATATGTGCAGCCCCTCACTTTCATGTACAGCAGCTCCCTTCCTATAGGTGCAGCCCCTCACTTCCATGTACAGCAGCCCCCCTTCCTATAGGTACAGCCCCTCACTTCCATGTACAGCAGCTCCCTTCCTATAGGTGCAGCCCCTCACTCCCTCACTTCCATGTACAGCAGCTCCCTTCCTATAGGTGCAGCCCCTCACTTCCATGTACAGCAGCCCCCTTCCTATAGATGCAGCCCCTCACTTCCATGTACAGCAGTCCAATTCCTATATGTGCAGCCCCTCACTTCTATGTACAGCAACCCTCTTCCTATATGTGCAGACCCTCACTTCCATGTACAGCAGCTTCCTTCCTATAGGTACAGCCCCTCACTTCCATGTACAGCAGCTTCCTTCCTATAGGTACAGCCCCTCACTTCCATGTACAGCAGCTTCCTTCCTATAGGTGCAGCCCATCTCTTCCATGTACATCAGCTTCCTTCCTATATGTGCAGCCTCTCACTTCCATGTACAGCAGCTCCCTTCCTATAGGTGCAGCCCCTCACTTCCATGTACAGCAGCTGCCTTGCTATAGGTGCAGCTCCTGACTTCCTTGTACAGCAGCTCCCTTCCTATAGGGCAGCCCCTCACTTTCATATACAGCAGCTCCCTACCTATAGGTGCAGCCCCTCACTTCCATGTACAGAAGCTCCCTACCTATAGGTGCAGCCCCTCACTTCCATGTACAGCAGCTCCCTTCCTATGGGTGCAGCCCCTCTCTTCCATGTACAGCAGCTCCTTTCTATAGGTGCAGCCCCTCACTTCCATGTACAGCAGCTCCCTTCGTATAGGTGCAGCCCCTCACTTCCATGTACAGCAGCTCCCTTCCTATAGGTGCAGCCCCTCACTTCCATGTACAGCAGCCCCCTTCCTATAGGTACAGCCCCTCACTTCCATGTACAGCAGTTCCCTTCCTATAGGTGCAGCCCCTCACTTCCATGAACAGCAGCTCCCTTCCTATAGGTGCAGCCCCTCACTTCCATGTACAGCAGCCCCCTTCCTATAGGTGCAGCCCCTCACTTCCATGTACAGCAGTCCCATTCCTATATGTGCAGCCCCTCACTTCTATGTACAGCAGCCCTCTTCCTATATGTGCAGCCCCTCACTTCCATGTACAGCAGCTTCCTTCCTATAGGTACAGCCCCCCTCTTCCATGTACATCAGCTCCCTTCCTATGGGTGCAGCCCCTCACTTCCATGTACAGCAGCCCCCTTCCTATACTTGCAGCCCCTCTCTACCATGTACATCAGCTCCCTTCCTATAGCTGCAGCCCCTCACTTCCATGTACAGCAGCCCCCTTCCTATAGGTGCAGCCCCTCACTTCCATGTACAGCAGCTTCCTTTCTATAGGTGCAACCCCTCACTTCCATGTACAGCAGCTTCCTTCCTATAGGTGCAGCCCCTCACTTCTATGTACAGCAGCCCTCTTCCTATATGTGCAGCCCCTCACTTCCATGTACAGCAGCTTCCTTCCTATAGGTACAGCCCCCCTCTTCCATGTACATCAGCTCCCTTCCTATGGGTGCAGCCCCTCACTTCCATGTACAGCAGCCCCCTTCCTATACTTGCAGCCCCTCTCTACCATGTACATCAGCTCCCTTCCTATAGCTGCAGCCCCTCACTTCCATGTACAGCAGCCCCCTTCCTATAGGTGCAGCCCCTCACTTCCATGTACAGCAGCTTCCTTTCTATAGGTGCAACCCCTCACTTCCATGTACAGCAGCTTCCTTCCTATAGGTGCAGCCCCTCACTTCCATGTACAGCAGCTCCCTTCCTATAGGTGCAGCCCCTCACTTCCATGTACAGCAGCCCCCTCCCTCTAGATGCAACCCCTCACTTCCGTGTACAGCAACTCCCTTCCTATGGGTGCAGCCCTTCTCTTCCATGTACAGCAGCTCCTTTCTATATGTGCAGCCCCTCACTTTCATGTACAGCAGCTCCCTTCCTATAGGTGCAGCCCCTCACTTCCATGTACAGCAGCCCCCCTTCCTATAGGTACAGCCCCTCACTTCCATGTACAGCAGCTCCCTTCCTATAGGTGCAGCCCCTCACTCCCTCACTTCCATGTACAGCAGCTCCCTTCCTATAGGTGCAGCCCCTCACTTCCATGTACAGCAGCCCCCTTCCTATAGATGCAGCCCCTCACTTCCATGTACAGCAGTCCAATTCCTATATGTGCAGCCCCTCACTTCTATGTACAGCAACCCTCTTCCTATATGTGCAGACCCTCACTTCCATGTACAGCAGCTTCCTTCCTATAGGTACAGCCCCTCACTTCCATGTACAGCAGCTTCCTTCCTATAGGTACAGCCCCTCACTTCCATGTACAGCAGCTTCCTTCCTATAGGTGCAGCCCATCTCTTCCATGTACATCAGCTTCCTTCCTATATGTGCAGCCTCTCACTTCCATGTACAGCAGCTCCCTTCCTATAGGTGCAGCCCCTCACTTCCATGTACAGCAGCTGCCTTGCTATAGGTGCAGCTCCTGACTTCCTTGTACAGCAGCTCCCTTCCTATAGGGCAGCCCCTCACTTTCATATACAGCAGCTCCCTACCTATAGGTGCAGCCCCTCACTTCCATGTACAGAAGCTCCCTACCTATAGGTGCAGCCCCTCACTTCCATGTACAGCAGCTCCCTTCCTATGGGTGCAGCCCCTCTCTTCCATGTACAGCAGCTCCTTTCTATAGGTGCAGCCCCTCACTTCCATGTACAGCAGCTCCCTTCGTATAGGTGCAGCCCCTCACTTCCATGTACAGCAGCTCCCTTCCTATAGGTGCAGCCCCTCACTTCCATGTACAGCAGCCCCCTTCCTATAGGTACAGCCCCTCACTTCCATGTACAGCAGTTCCCTTCCTATAGGTGCAGCCCCTCACTTCCATGAACAGCAGCTCCCTTCCTATAGGTGCAGCCCCTCACTTCCATGTACAGCAGCCCCCTTCCTATAGGTGCAGCCCCTCACTTCCATGTACAGCAGTCCCATTCCTATATGTGCAGCCCCTCACTTCTATGTACAGCAGCCCTCTTCCTATATGTGCAGCCCCTCACTTCCATGTACAGCAGCTTCCTTCCTATAGGTACAGCCCCCCTCTTCCATGTACATCAGCTCCCTTCCTATGGGTGCAGCCCCTCACTTCCATGTACAGCAGCCCCCTTCCTATACTTGCAGCCCCTCTCTACCATGTACATCAGCTCCCTTCCTATAGCTGCAGCCCCTCACTTCCATGTACAGCAGCCCCCTTCCTATAGGTGCAGCCCCTCACTTCCATGTACAGCAGCTTCCTTTCTATAGGTGCAACCCCTCACTTCCATGTACAGCAGCTTCCTTCCTATAGGTGCAGCCCCTCACTTCCATGTACAGCAGCTTCCTTCCTATAGGTGCAGCCCCTCACTTCCATGTACAGCAGCTTCCTTCCTATAGGTGCAGCCCCTCACTTCCATGTACAGCAGCTTCCTTCCTATAGGTGCAGCCCCTCACTTCCATGTACAGCAGTTCCCTTCCTATAGGTGCAGCCCCTCACTTCCATGTACAGCTGCTGCCTTGCTATAGGTGCAGCTCCTGACTTCCATGTACAGCAGTAGGAGAACAGAGACGCCAGCAGGATAAAAGTGGATAAAAACTTTAAAATTTGCTGGGAGGAAGTGGTGGACTTACCTCCATAAAGCAGACACGAAAGACTGTCTGAATAGTAGTCACATTTATTAATTAGTACCCCAAAACAGTGCAACGCGTTTCGCAGGCCCAGCCCGCTTCATCAGGCAATAAAAATGGGGACAAGACAGAATTTCAGCAATAGCAGGTGTAGCGCCTCACCTGCTATTGCTGAAATTCTGTCTTGTCCCCATTTTTATTGCCTGATGAAGCGGGCTGGGCCTGCGAAACGCGTTGCACTGTTTTGGGGTACTAATTAATAAATGTGACTACTATTCAGACAGTCTTTCGTGTCTGCTTTATGGAGGTAAGTCCACCACTTCCTCCCAGCAAATTTTAAAGTTTTTATCCACTTTTATCCTGCTGGCGCCTCTGTTCTCCTACTGCTATACCGTGTCCACCCCTGGTGGAGGGGTGATCTACCCCCTTTCGCATCTACAGAGAGCGACTTCTTATCCCTGAGTGAGGGCAAGTCTAATCTCCTCACCTGCCTATACAGTGGTTGCCTGTGTGGTAACCCATGTTTGTGAGTATAATTTTCTCACGATAACCTTTACTTCATTTATGCTTAACATACTACACTATATTGGGCTCTCGGTTTCTCTACACTTTATGTACAGCAGTTCCCTTCCTATAGGTGCAGCCCCTCACTTCCATGTACAGCAGCTCCCTTCCTATAGGTGCAGCCCCTCACTTCCATGTACAGCAGCTCCCTTCCTATAGGTGCAGCCCCTCACTTCCATGTACAGCAGCTTCCTTCCTATAGGTGCAGCCCCTCACTTCCATGTACAGCAGCTGCCTTGCTATAGGTGCAGCTCCTGACTTCCATGTACAGCAGTTCCCTTCCTATAGGTGCAGCCCCTCACTTTCATGTACAGCAGCTTCCTTCCTATAGGTGCAGCCCCTCACTTCCATGTACAGCAGCCCCCTTCCTATAGGTGCAGCCCCTCACTTCCATGTACAGCAGCTTCCTTCCTATATGTGCAGCCTCTCACTTCCATGTACAGCAGCTTCCTTTCTATAGGTGCAGCCCCTCACTTCCATGTACAGCAGCTTCCTTCCTATAGGTGCAGCCCCTCACTTCCATGTACAGCAGCTTCCTTTCTATAGGTGCAGCCCCTCACTTCCATGTACAGCAGCTTCCTTCCTATAGGTACAGCCCCTCACTTCCATGTACAGCAGCTTCCTTCCTATAGGTGCAGCCCATCTCTTCCATGTACATCAGCTTCCTTCCTATATGTGCAGCCTCTCACTTCCATGTACATCAGCTTCCTTCCTATATGTGCAGCCTCTCACTTCCATGTACAGCAGTTCCCTTCCTATAGGTGCAGCCCCTCACTTCCATGTACAGCAGCTTCCTTCCTATAGGTGCAGCCCCTCACTTCCATGTACAGCAGCTTCCTTCCTATAGGTGCAGCTCCTGACTTCCATGTACAGCAGTTCCTTTCTATAGGTGCAGCCCCTCACTTCTATGTACAGCAGCTTCCTTCCTATAGGTGCAGCCCCTCACTTCCATGTACAGCATGTACAGATTTGGATGTCATTGTTGATAGATTATCATCACAGTCCTCACATAGCCTCTCATTTTCTTGCCAGTTTTGCTCCCTCTGACATCCTTCACTTATTTCAGAATATTCACTCTTCCTTTTCTGTCCTCTTATTACAAATGTATCCATGATATCCAAAATAATGATTAACTAAAATCCCACAGTATGAAAGGTTGAAAGTAACCTCTTAATGATGCACTGTTGTACTTTAATTTTAGATTGCAGTGTATTAGTATTTTGTCTTTGTGGATTTTGTTTGTGGATGAATGTAAAAAAAGGACAGTACCCAAAATATGTTCTTATCAGCAGTCACCCTATAACAGCACACGCAATAAAAAAAAAAGATTGAAAAAAAAACAAATCGTTTTTTCCACGTTTGTGGTGACGTGCTGGTCAGGAGTGACAGTAGGATACGATTGCCTTGCACTAGTCACGCAGTATAACAGCACACACAATAAAAATCTATGGGCCTCAGCAAGGAAAAAGATATATATATATATATATATATATATATATATATATATATATATATATATATATATATATATATATATATATATATATATATATATATAAAAACAACAACAAAAAAAAACGTTTTTCCACCACCACCAGCCTACCTATCCACTTAAAGGACCCGTTTCCACTATAGCGTTGCGGAATCGCCGGCGAATCACCGCAGGCAAATCGCATGCGGGTATGATTCCGCATGCGTTTTTTTGCAGCGATTTCGCATAGTTTAGGGTGATGCGATTTTAACCATGTCACTGCCTGTGTGAATTAACATGGGTACCTATGCGAATTCACGGCAAAAAACGCATGGGGAAAACGCATGCAATTTCCCTATTAAATACATTGCGTGCGATTCGCCTGCATTCCACACGCAGGCGAATTCTGAGGGCTGTGCCATGCAGAAAAATCCTGCACAGAAAACCGCACAGCAAAACTGACAAGTGGAAACAGGCCCATCCACTTGTATTGGCTGTCCGAATCTGCATGCAGGCAACGCATGCGGATTCGCAATAGTGGAAACGGGCCCAAAGGGAACCAGAGAGGAATGATTTTATAAAATATACAAAGAGTTTATACATACCTGGGCGTTCTTCCAGCCCCAAAAGCCTGGATCGCTCCCACGTCGCCATCCTCCGCTTCCTGGATCCGCCGGTACCGGGCCCGTCCCTTCCGGCGGACGCGGCCAATTGTCCGCATCACAGGGGCTCCTGCCGTACCCGTACGCATGCGGCTGCGCAGTAGGCAACCACACGCGTACCTGTATGGATGGAGCGACCTGTGATGCGGAGAATTGGCTGCGTCCGCCGGCCGACTGGCGGTAATGACGGGACCCGGTATCGGCGGTTCCAGGCAGCGGAGGACGGCGGCGTGGGAGCGATCAGTGCGTATGGGGCTGGAGGAAGCCCCAGGTATGTATACTTCATCCTCTCTGGTTCCCTTTAATAATAACACCCCTCCTTCTCCTAATAATAGCTTTTATAAAAGCTTTTGGGATCAGTATTTATGATACAGTGATACACAATGTGAGAGCTCCCTCTCACACGTCCAGCCACATGCAGCAACAGTCTGCAAATGATGCTGGAGCCTCTGCCACCTCCTTTGCCTTCCCCTCCACTTCCCATGACCTGCTCCTCTATTCCTGGCTACAGGAAAATGGTGGCCGGAGCAGACCTATCTATCTAATCATCCCCCCCCCCCCCCCCTCCCAGAAAAATTCAATCACACTTGCTGCAGTTAAATGTTAAGTTCTCCGCGGCCCCTGGGGGACCCCCTGACAGGTACTGATGTAGATGTTTAGAACCACTGCAGTACAATATTTGTAACATATACAATTTATTAAACTATGCTTATTAACACCAAGCGGGGTCTAGGGGTTAGGGATAGGTATAGGGAGAGTTCTGTGTGGGAGCGATCAGCTAGGTATAATTGCAGTAAAATACCTGTAATATCTGCAATTTTATTACTATGCTTATTACAAGTGTAAATATAGTTTTTTCGTATAGACGGTATTTTGCCTTTTCATTGGTGTTAATTCAACATATTTAGCACTAGATTTTAGTTTATAACATAGAAACGAAAAATATTGTTTTACATAAAAACGTAAAATTTTGGCTATATCCAGCGCCCTTTTTTCCAGATGCCCTTTTTGCATGGAAGCAGTTTTTCTTTTTATATTAATCACTTTTTGTGGTGCCTCCCCCACCCTAGTTCAAGAACAAATAAGGCTCGGTGCCCACTTGCACCAAAAACTTACCCTCTCAGTACGTTTTTTGCAGCATAGCTAAAGACATGAAAATGAGCCCTGTGTTAAAAATAGGGTCTGTTTTTAAAGGGAACCAGAGACGCCGGACATAGCACAAGAAAAAAAAATTTTCCTGGCGTCTCTGGCTCCCTTTAAACATCCATTTGTTGCATTGCAGTAAATAGAATGCAGTCCAGATCTCCTTCATTTAGCATAGCAGATGCATGTCCCATAGGAATCTATGGTCAGGGGCATAACCAGAATGGAGCAGCACCTGTGATCTCAGAGAGGCCCAGAGCTGTGGGGGGCCCCCAACTACTAACCTTCCCTTCCTCTGATACAGGAGACTGTACTTCAGATCAGCTGTTTTTGTGGCTACACTTGTTATGGGTGTGAAGATCATGTTGGCCAAGCTTGTTTTATTACCCTTGTGAGATGAGCCCCAAGACCATAAAGGGCACAAGGGGGAGGGAAGGGGTGTGAACATTGGAGGGCCCATTAAAGTTTTGCAAGGGGTACCATGAATAGTAGTTACCCCACTGCCTATGGTGGAAATGCATCCGCTCCAAACGCGAACAGGACGAGAAAACAGATTGGGGTGGACACTGAACTGGCTCGCTTTGCTCCCAACCGAACGCGCCATTTTGAACCGCCAGTCCGCCGCAAGTAGGAACTGAGCCTAGCTCTAACCCTACTAATCCTCCTAACCAAAAGTTAAAGAAACAGGTTTGTGCTGTAGATTTACAAAACATTTCTGATTCTGGTTTCCCACCGTAACCTCACATTACTCATACAAAGCCAAAAAATAAGTAAATTAAAATAGAAAAAAAAATACATCAAAATGTTTGTAGGTGTTTCTGCTCCCATCAGTAGAGCACAACCTCTATAGTTACATAAATTTTACCTCTATTTTGTACCCACATCGGCCAGAGCAATAGCGGTCAAACCTTTTACCGTGGATTGTTAAAGGTTTGCCGATAGTCTTTAAACACATTAAGCCTTAGAAACCTATTTCCTCAAAGCTGAGAGAGATTTTGCACAGCGGGGGAAATCACTACCTGTCGCCATGGTGAAAAGGTTAATGAATTCTGAATGTTGTGAAAAACAAAACATTAAGGCTTTAAAACGGAGGTGGGTAGAGGCCACTTACCTCACCAAGAAGGTAAATGGCCACAAGAAACGGAGTTGAGCCCTGAACCATGAAAAGAATCAAGACCAGTTTCCAAAAAGTTGGGTGCTGCAAAGAAAACAAATTGGAACTTTTCCCCGGGGATCTCTTATTAAAAGCAAGTAAAGGTGGAAATTTGTTGGCTCTTGAAGTTTATGACGTTCTCCAAAGTGTCGTAATGAGGACTTAGGCAGTGAATGGTCAAAACTAGCCAGCCGGTCAGCAAATCCTTTTGACCTTGCACTGGCTAGTAAGAAGGGGACCCCCAGATGCCCGCCCCCCCTCCCAGGAGAAATGAGTATAGGGGTACAAAGTACCCCTTACCCATTTCCACAAAGGGTTAAAAGAAATTAAAATACAACAACGAGAACATTTTTTTTATTAATCTTAATTAACCAGAAATGCTTACCTGTACCTCAGCAGTGATCCAATGGAGCACCCATAGCACCCAGGGTGACAGGGTGGGTGGGTGCTATAGATTTGGTATGCGGGGGTGAAGTGTGGAACGCCGCGCAGGAGGGACGACGGAGCGGCTCTAGCTATACTCTGTATAGCTAGAGATACAAAGCATCTTTAAATTTTGGCTCCAAGGCTCCCCATTGGTCTAATAACAGACCAATGGGTATCAGGAGGAACCCCAATGGTCTGTTATTAGACCAATGGGGCTCCTTGGAGCCAAATTCAAAGATGCTTTTAAGCTCTAGCTATACTCATTATAGCTAGAGTAGCGCATATATATGTGTGTGTATAGATAGATAGATAGATGGATAGATATATATTTGTGTATGTATATATATATATATATATATATATATATATATATATATATATATATATATATATATATATATATATATATATATATATATATATATATATATATATATATATATGCTTGCAAAAGTATTCGGCCCCCTTGAAGTTTTCCACATTTTGTCACATTACTGCCACAAGCCTAAATCAATGTTATTGGAATTCCACGTGAAAGACCAATACAAAGTGGTGTACACGTGAGAAGTGGATCGAAAATCAGCATTTGTGAACAGCAGTTTTCAGATCTTTGCGCAAAAGGTGGATCAGCGCAACACCAGGCCGCCTCCGAATGGCCTCCATCAGAGATGCGCTGAGCCCCCCCCAGGAACTACAAACGCACCTTGAACCCAAACAGAAGCTCTGCATATACACCAAAAGCATGGCTGTTAAGTGGGAGCAGCTGACCAAAAACGAATTACATTAGTACATAGCAAGGAAATGAGCAGCGCTACTTAAAAACAGACTAGTGCCTACCTGCAAAAGAGTGCAAGCCCCACTTGTGGGGTCGAATACACACCGAGCATACACATGACCTGTCTACCACTAGAGGAGGATGTTGGTTTCCAATAACAGCTTGCATGCAACCTATTAAGTACTCGTCCCTCCCACTGCGAAGAAGTCAATCCTCCATGGGAGGGGCCTAACACTAACTAAATCCTAACCTATGTATATGCATAGCCTGGGTGCGGCATAGCCTATGCATATACATAGGTTAGGATTTAGTTAGTGTTAGGCCCCTCCCATGGAGGATTGACTTCTTCGCAGTGGGAGGGACGAGTACTTAATAGGTTGCATGCAAGCTGTTAATGGAAACCAACATCCTCCTCTAGTGGTAGACAGGTCATGTGTATGCTCGGTGTGTATTCGACCCCACAAGTGGGGCTTGCACTCTTTTGCAGGTAGGCACTAGTCTGTTTTTAAGTAGCGCTGCTCATTTCCTTGCTATGTACTAATGTAATTCATTTTTGGTCAGCTGCTCCCACTTAACAGCCATGCTTTTGGTGTATATGCAGAGCTTCTGTTTGGGTTCAAGGTGCGTTTGCAGTTCCTGGGGGGGCTCAGCGCATCTCTGATGGAGGCCATTCGGAGACGGCCTGGTGTTGCGCTGATCCATCTTTTGCGCAATTTTCAATTTTCGATTTTATTAGATTAGCCGCACCCAGGCTATGCATATACATAGGTTAGGATTTAGTTAGTGTTAGGCCCCTCCCATGGAGGATTGACTTCTTCGCAGTGGGAGGGACGAGTACTTAATAGGTTGCATGCAAGCTGTTAATGGAAACCAACATCCACCTCTAGTGGTAGACAGGTCATGTGTATGCTCGGTGTGTATTCGACCCCACAAGTGGGGCTTGCACTCTTTTGCAGGTAGGCACTAGTCTGTTTTTAAGTAGCACTGCTCATTTCCTTGCTAAGTTTTCAGATCTTGCCACAGATTCTCAATTGGATTTAGATCTGGACTTTTACTGGGCCATTCTAACACATGGATATGTTTTGGTTTAAACCATTCCATTGTTGTCCTGGCGTTATGTTTCCAGTTTCAATTCTTTTGCAGACTCCAAAGAGGTTTTCTTCCAAGATTGCCTTGTATTTGGCTCCATCCATCTTCCCATCAACTCTGACCAGCTTCCCTGTCCCTGCTGAAGAGAAGCACCCCCAGAACATGATGCAGCCACCACCATATTTGACAGTGGGGATGGTGTGTTCAGAGTGATGTTCAACGTTAGTTTTCCGCCACACATAGCGTTTTGCATTTTGGCCAAAAAGTTCCATTTTGGTCTCATCTGACCAGAGTACCTTCTTCCACATGTTTGCTGTGTCCCCCACATGGCTTGTGGCAAACTGCAAACAGGACTTCTTATGCTTTTCTGTTAACAATGGCTTTCTTCTTGCCACCCTTCCATAAAGGCCAACTTTGTGCAGTGCACAACTAATAGTTGTCCTATGGACAGATTCCCCAACCTGAGCTGTAGATCTCTGCAGCTCGTCCAGAGTCACCATAGGCCTCTTGACTGCATTTCTGTTCAGCGCTCTCCTTGTTCGGCTTGTGAGTTTAGGTGGACAGCCTTGTCTTGGTAGGTTTTCAATTGTCCAATACTCCTTCCATTTCTGAATGATCGCTTGAACAGTGGTCCTTGGGATGTTCAAGGCTTTGGAAATCTTTTTGTAGCCTTAGGGCCCTTTTACACTTAATCATTTGCTCTCATTTAAAACGGAAAGAAAACTGATTTTCAAAGTAATGCCCATGTTTTCCTATGGCACCTTTTACACTTAACGCGTTTTAACTGAAATCTTCTTCCCAATGCACTGCTATGGAAAAAACGCGTACTAACGCATACCAACATGTACTGACGCACACCAACTGATTAAGTGTAAAAGGGGCCTAAGCCTGCTTTAAATTTCTCAATAACTTTATCCCTGACCTGTCTGGTGTGTTCTTTGGACTTCACGGTGTTGTTGCTCCCAAGATTCTCTTAGACAACCTCTGAGACCGTCACAGAGTAGCTGTATTTGTACTGACAATAGATTACACACAGGTGCACTCTATTTAGTCATTAGCACTCATCAGGCAATGTCTATGGGCAACTGACTGCACTCAGACCAAAGGGGGCTGAATAATTACGCACACCCCACTTTGCAGTTGTTGATTTGTAAAAAAAATGTTTGCAATCATGTATGATTTTCATTCCACTTCTCACATGTACACCACTTTGTATTGGTCTTTCACGTGTAATTCCAATAAAATTGATGCATGTTTGTGGCAGTAACATAACAAAATGTGGAAAACTTCAAGGGGGCTGAATACTTTTGCAAGCCACTGTATGTATAAGGGCTCGTTTCCACTAGGGCGAATCCGCATGCGGGCACTGCATGCGGATTCGCATAGCTAATGTTAGTGGATGGGGCTGTTTCCACCTGTGCGGCGTGCGGGAGCGATTTGGCAGCGGGCCAAATCTGCACGGCGGGACCCACAGTTTTCGCCTGCGTCGGGAATCCGTGCGAATCGCCGCTAATGTATTTAATAGTAAAAACGCATGCGTTTGGTACATGCGTTTTTACCCGCGATTTCGCGTGCAATTTCGCACCCTTCCCAATGTTATTTTGTCCTGGCAGTGTCATGGTTAATTTCGCATGGCACCCTGCCATGCGAAATCGCACGCGAAATCGCGGGTAAAACGCATGCGGAAACGCACCCGCATGCGTTTTTACAAGCGTCGGAATGCCGGCGAAATTGCGTCGCACTAGTGGAAACGGGCCCTAATATATATATATATATATATATATATATATATATATATATATATATATATATATATATATATATATATATATATATATATATATATACATTATTTATTAATATTTATTTTATTTCTTATGTATTTACAAATCATAAATAGCGCACAGAGCCGCTGCTAGTGATTAAAACGCTATTTTGTGTTTTAATGTTAAACCATTAAATAGTGTTTTAAACACTTTAACGGCGGCTCCGTGCGCCATTTTTTCCCCGGCGACACTTTTGACTGTATGTCCATCTAGAAGAGTCGGGAGTTTTTTCCCTTTTGGGGCTAATTGGACCATGCCTTGTAAGGGTTTTTCGCCTTCCTCTGGATCAGCAGGGATATGTGAGGGAGCAGGCTGGTGTTGTACTTTATTTTCTGGTTGAACTTGATGGACGTATGTCTTTTTTCAACCCAAATAACTATGTAACAGTGCCCTGGTGTGCTGCAGAGTCTGGAGGTGGGTGCTGCTTACCTAAATGGGGATGTGGGTGGTCAAAGGGGATGTTCCTAACTAGAGACTGCTGCTGCCTATGTTAAGGGGTTAAAGCCAATTGCCTACCTAGCAGGCAGGGCCGGGCCGAGGCATAGGCTGGAGAGGCTCCAGCCTCAGGGCGCAGTGTAGGAGGGGGCGCAAAATTCATTCAGCTGTCATTCCTAATCATGTATGAAGCAGAAAGAAATAAGAAAAGGGGATACATAGCAGTGACTGCAAGCCATATAACTAGATATTAAGGTGTTGGGGAGGTTGTGGGCCCTGTGGCCCTCTTAGTCTAATAGCAATCCATGTGTGACAGCTGAGGTGGGAGGGATGGAGGGGCGCACTTTGCTGTCTCAGCCTTGGGTGCTGGAGGATCTTGTCCCGGCTCTGCTAGCAGGGAGCATTGACCGACCAACAGCTGGGGAACTGAAGCTATAGGCCTAAAGCCCCCTCTACACCATTAAATTCCAGGCATGATTGATTGAATTAGATTGGATCAAATTCGAGTACATCGATTAAACCTGACATGTCCAATCGGGATTGAATGGTGTAGTGGGGGCTTAACCGTGATAATGCTTATGTAATGGTGGACACTAACTAAAATGGGACACTGCCTACCTCAGTTTAAGAACCACTGGATTAGAGTTTTACCCGTTTCTTTTAACACTTGGTGTTTTATAGTGTAACCTATTACTTTTTTAGTTTTATAATTTAACCTATTACTCTTTTTTTTCGGCTTCACACAGTAAGAAACAGCACAGTGCTCAGTGTGGTCCACTTCTGCATATGAGGGATTGGCATACAAGGCAGTTTACGGAAAATAAAGTCACAGTATTCAAGTACATTTCATTTTTTTGAATAATAGGTGTTGCTTGACATTTGAAATGAACTTGAGAAACATAATTACAGTGTCAAAAGTAGTGTTATTTTTGCATAAAAGGTGATGCCCCACATGGTGTAAAACTGGTGACAAAGGTGTGAAAAAATTGTAACCGAGGCAACAGGCGCTTGAGACATGTCATACGCTAGAGCAAAGTCAAAATCATCTTGAGAAGGGGGCGATTGTTCTTAGATTGGGGGTCCTGCTTGCCAATGTGCCGTCCCTCAGATCTGACAGCAATCGCTACCTTCTCAAGCCTGTGTATACCTATTCCCAGCAATCGCTACTTTCCCAGGCCTGTATATACCTCTTCTTTGACATGTAGACTGCAGCGTAATGCAGTGTAATGTAAAGATGCATTTCTATTTCTAAAAAGTCAGCAAAGAATTGAGCTCCGAGGTCTTAAAGAGAACCCGAGGTGTGTTTAAAGAATGTTATCTGCATACAGAGGCTGGATCTGCCTATATAGCCCAGCCTCTGTTGCTATCCCAAACCCCACTAAGGTCCCCCTGCACTCTGCAATCCCTCATAAATCACAGCCATGCTGTGAGGCTGTGTTTACATCTGTAGTGTCAGTCTCAGCTACTCCCCCGCCTCCTGCATAGCTCCGGTCCCTGCCCCCGTCCCTTCCCTCCAATCAGCAGGGAGGGAAGGGATGCAGGCGGAGACTGGAGTTCTGCAGGAGGCAGGGAGAGCAGCAGACTGACACTATAGAGATAAACACAGCCAGCTCTGACAAGCTGTTTGTCAGCAGCGTGGCTGTGATTTATGAGGGATTGCAGAGTGCAGGGGGACCTTAGGGGGGTTTGGGATAGCAACAGAGGCTGGGCTGTATAGGCAGATCCAGCCTCTGTATGCAGATAATATTCTTCAAACCCACCTCGGGTTCTCTTTAAAGGAAAGGTTCAGGGAGGGTGGGTAAAAAATAAAAATCAAATTCCACTTACCTGGGGCTTCCTCCAGCCCGTGGCAGGCAGGAGGTGCCCTCGCCGCTGCTCCGCAGGCTCCCGGTGGTCTCCGGTGGCCGACCCGACCTGGCCAGGCCGGCTGCCAGGTCGGGCTCTTCTGCGCTCCAAGGCCCGGAACTTCTGCGTCCCACGCCGGCGCTCTGACGTCATCGGACGTCCTCCGGGCTCTACTGCGCATGCGCAGTAGTTCTGCGCCTGCGCAGTAGAGCCCGGAGGACGTCCGATGACGTCAGAGCGCCGGCGTGGGACGCAGAAGTTCTGGGCCTTGGAGCGCAGAAGAGCCCGACCTGGCAGCCGGCCTGGCCAGGTCGGGTCGGCCACCGGAGACCACCGGGAGCCTGCGGAGCGGCGGCAAGGGCACCTCCTGCCTGCCACGGGCTGGAGGAAGCCCCAGGTAAGTGGAATTTGATTTTTATTTTTTACCCACCCTCCCTGAACCTTCCCTTTAACCTATTTTGGTTCCTGGACGTAGAAACTACTTCCAGGAACCATGCGCAGAGGCGCTTCTAAAGACTGACATTCCAGCAAACTGCCTAGGGCGCTGAGCAGTCTGGGAAGCGCATTCCAGGAAAAAAAAATGTTTATTTTACTGATAATTAAGGGTTCAGAGAAAAACTTTCTATTCTGTGCACAAGGGTTCTGATGACTGCAACTGCTGGCTGAGCCACTGGATAACCAGTTTTGTAGACAGAGACTTGCACCAAGTCCCCTATTCATTGTTATCTGGAGATCTCCTGCTACTTCTACTGTCCAGCCCCTCCCTGTGCCAGAGAGGAAAAGTAAACAAAGCAGAAGAGTTTGTAATAACAAGGCATGCAAGACATGTCAGGAGTGCAGAGCTCCATGCTAGAGAACATCAATTCCCAGACAGTTACCTTTGTCCTTTGCAGCACTAGGGACATTTGTATTTCCTCACCAGACCCGATCACCTGAATGTGATGGCTTCCAGACTGATAAGGTGCTGTGTGAATAGCAGGACAACTCGCTAAATTAACAGCTTTAGTCACTGATTGAGCACACAAAAGGTTAAATTCTGGCTGCAGCTCAGGGAGGGGGAAGCACAGCGAGAAACCAGGTCATCAGGATGTGAATATAGTGACTTGCTGTATAAGGTGCGTGCTGCTCAGGCTGCCTATTCCTTGACCAAATCATAGACTGCACACTGGGGAACTACAGGTACCACTAGTATGTCCTACTGTGATTATGTATGTGTCATGTATGGAATTATAGTTCATCTTCACAAAGAAATGCTGGTAATTGTAGATCTCTAAGTGGTTTATAAGGATCTTACAAAGGTACAATAATAGATAATTGTTCATATACAAGTGATAATTAAGTATTTCTATAGCACTGACGTCTCCTGCAGCACTTTACAGAGTACATAGCCATGTCAGTGGACTGTCCTCAGAGGAGCTCACAATCTAATCCTACCCTAGTCATAGTCTAATGTCCTGCCATATTATTATAATTATGTATTTATATAGCACTGACATCTCCTGCAGCACATTACAGAGTACATAGTCATGTCACTGACTGTCCTCAGAGGAGCTCACACTCTAATCCTACCATAGTCATAGTCTAATGTCCTACCATATTATTATTATGTATTTATATAGCACTGACATCTTCTGCAGCACATTAGAGAGTACATAGTCATGTCACGGACTGTCCTCAGAGGAGCTCATAATCTAATCTCTACCATAGTCAAAGACTAATGTCTTACCATATTATTATTATTATTATTATTATTATGTAGTTATATAGCACTGACATCTTCCACAGCACTTTACAGAGTTCATAGTCATGTCACTGACTGTCCTCAGAGGAGCTCACAATCTAATCCTACCATAGTCATAGTCTAATGTCCTACCATATTATTATTCTGTATTTATATAGCAGTGACATCTTCTGCTGCACTTTATAGAGTACATAGTCATGTCACTGACTGTCCTCAGAGGGGCTCACAATCTAATCCTATCATGGTCTAATGTCCTACCATATTAATATTCTGTATTTATATAGCACTGACATCTTCTACAGCACATTACAGAGTACATAGTCATGTCACTGACTGTCCTCAGAGGAGCTCACAATCTAATCCTAACATAGTCATAGTCTAATGTCCTACCATATTTTTATTATGTATTTATATAGCACTGACATCTCCTGCAGCACTTTGCAGAGTACATAGTCATGTCACTAACTGTCCTCAGGGGATCTCACAGTCTAATCCTACCGTAGTCATAGTCTAATGCCCTACCATATTATTATTATGTGTTTATATAGTAGTGACAACTTCTGAAGCACTTTACAGAGTACATAGTCATGTCACTGACTGTCCTCAGAGGAGCTCACAGTCTAATCCTACCATAGTCATAGTCTAATGTCCTACCATATTATTATTGTGTATTTATATAGCACTGACATCTTCTGCAGCACATTACAGAGTACATAGTCATGTCACAGACTGTCCTCAGAGGAGCTAACCGTCTAATCCTATCATGGTCTAATGTCCTACCATATTATTATTATACTGTATATTTATATAGCAGTGACATCTTCTGCAGCACTTTACAGAGTACATAGTCATGTCACTGACTGTCCTCAAAGGAGCTCACAGTCTAATCCCTACCATAGTTAAAGTCTAATATTTTCAATATAGGATTGTTTTGAGGGAAACCAGTTGACTTGTTAGTGTGTTTTAGGGATGTTGGGAAATATGAAGTGCCTAAATGAATTCCTGGGGAAGATAATAACTCCATGCACATTTTGCCCTAACCAATGTTCAAACCTAGGACTCAGCACTGTAATACTGTACAATAATGCTATCCAGTACGCCTCTATTTTGCTCATATCTATCTGTTCATGCATGTCATCAATTCTCACCTTCTACCACTCTTCCTCCCTCCATTCTACTTCTCTTACACTACCAACACACTGTGCTTATTTCAAGAATGGGTTATGAATTACTAAACTATTGTACCATTTGACTATGTCAACCCTTCAATGTCATGATATACCCACTCCAGTACTATCCTGACAGGCGGTAACATATCTGCATATCCCTTTGTGTGTGAAAAAGTGTTCTGGAATCAGGGGCACCTGATCTGCCAGGCCATAGAGGCTGTCACCTGGAGCGACGTGCGGGGGGGGGGGGGGGGTGCCTGTGAACCATGTGCATAATCATACCATCCCGTATGGAGGGTATATCCCTGTGTTTTGTTTCCCGTAACTGCAGAGAGCAACTTTTTAACCAGAGTCAGGTTTGTTCTCCCCACCAGCCTACAGACATGTGCAGGTATGTGCAGGATCTTGCATGGCAGGCTTTCCATGAGCTCTCTAGAGCCATTTTAAAGGACAACTGAAGTGAGAGAGATGTGGAGGCTGCCATATTAATTTCCTTTTAAAGGGAACCTAAACTGAGAAGGATATGGGTTTTTCCTTTTAAAATAATACCAGTTGCCTGACTCTCCTGCTGATCCTGTGTCTCTAATGCTTTCATCCACAGCCCCTCAACAAGCATGCAGATCAGGCGCTCTAAAAGTGGGATCAGCGCATCACCAGGCCGCCTCTGAATGGCCTCAGCTCAGAGATGCGCTGAGCCCCCCCAGAAACTGCAAACGCACCTTGAACCCAAACAGAGGCTCTGCATATACACCAAAGGAAAACTATTAAGTGGGAGCAGCTGACCAGAAATAAATCAATCAAACATAGCAAAGAAATGAACAGCGCTACTTAAAAACAGATGAGTGCTTACCTGCAAAAAAGTGCACACCCCACTCATGGGATTCAAATACACAATGAGCATACACATGACCTGTCTACCACTTGGAGGATGTTAGTTTCCGCTAACAATTTGCAATTTGTTAGGTACTTGTCCCTCCCACTGTCGAAGAAGGCTTTCCTCCATGGGAGGGGACCTAACACTAACTAAATTCTACCTATGCATATGCATAGCCTGGGCGCGCTACCAGTAAAATTGAGAATTGCGCAAAAAAAGTGGGATCAGCGCATCACCAGGCCGCCTCTGAATGGCCTCAGCTCAGAGATGCGCTGAGCCCCCCCAGAAACTGCAAACGCACCTTGAACCCAAACAGAGGCTCTGCATATACACCAAAGGTACAAAGGTACAAACAAGTACCTAACAAATTGCAAATTGTTAGCGGAAACTAACATCCTCCAAGTGGTAGACAGGTCATGTGTATGCTCATTGTGTATTTGAATCCCATGAGTGGGGTGTGCACTTTTTTGCAGGTAAGCACTCATCTGTTTTTAAGTAGCGCTGTTCATTTCTTTGCTATGTTTGATTGATTTATTTCTGGTCAGCTGCTCCCACTTAATAGTTTTCCTTTGGTGTATATGCAGAGCTTCTGTTTGGGTTCAAGGTGCGTTTGCAGTTTCTGGGGGGGCTCAGCGCATCTCTGAGCTGAGGCCATTCAGAGGCGGCCTGGTGATGCGCTGATCCCACTTTTTTTGCGCAATTCTCAATTTTACTGGTAGCGCGCCCAGGCTATGCATATGCATAGGTAGAATTTAGTTAGTGTTAGGTCCCCTCCCATGGAGGAAAGACTTCTTCGACAGTGGGAGGGACAAGTACCTAACAAATTGCAAATTGTTAGTGGAAACTAACATCCTCCAAGTGGTAGACAGGTCATGTGTATGCTCATTGTGTATTTGAATCCCATGAGTGGGGTGTGCACTTTTTTGCAGGTAAGCACTCATCTGTTTTTAAGTAGCGCTGTTCATTTCTTTGCTATGTTAGATCAGGCGCTCTGACTGAGGTCAGACTGGATTAGCTGCATGCTTGTTTCCGGTGAGATTCAGCCACCACTGCAGCCAAAGAGATCAGCAGGACTGCCAAGCAACTGGTATTGTTTAAAAGGAAACATCCATATCCCTCTCAGTTAAGGTTCCCTTTAAGCAATACCAGTTGCCTGGCTGCCCTGCTGATCCTCTGCCTCTAATACTTTTAGCCATAGACCCTAAACAAGCATGCAGCAGATCAGGTGTTTCTGACATTATTATCAGATCGGCCTGGATTAGCTGCATGCTTGTTTCTGGTGTGATTCAAACATTCCTGCAGCCAAATGGATCAGCAGGGCTGCCAGGCAACTGGTATTGTTTAAAAGGATATAAATATGGCAGCCTCCATATCACTCTCACTTCACTGGTCCTTAAAATGGCTCCATAGAGCAAGTGCAGCTGATGTTCCTTAGTATATTAAGTATATTAAATACATGTTTCCCAGTATAATAAATACATTTCAGTATCCCAAAGCAGTCTAAATAAGTGATTGACATCAGTTGAGTCATCAGAGAATGAGACAAACGGTTAATGGAGCACTTTAAAGTGGATCTAAACTCAGAACTTCTTCTTTGCTCTAAAAGACACAGCCTTTACCTTGTGGCCGGTTTCACACTGCAAACTGGCGTTAGCGATGCAGTGTGTCGCGCCCAACTCACCACATTGCCAAAAAGAAGCGTTCAGGGAATACCACGTTACTACACAGTATTCCCTGTCTGGCACCTGGCCAAACAGTAAATGACGCACGCTGGCGGTCACTTCCTGCTTCAGGTATGCAAAAGTGCATGGAAGCGTATTGTTAAAATATGCATCCTTGAATGTGTGTCGTAACATCTTTGCACCACCACCGTCAACATTTTTTAATTCCCCACATTGCCATAGACTAACATGACTTCCGGCCCGGCGCAGATACGCGCGGTAACGTAGTTATGGACCCGTGTCAGATCGAGCATTTGCGGCACACCGCTACGCAGGTAAAATGAACTTCCCCATAGACTTTCATTACCCAGCGCTAGCAGTGCGGTAAATTGCAGCAACACAACATCCCAGTGTGAAAGGCCCCTTACAGAAAATGTTTTTCTTTATTACAATTTACAGAAAATCCTAACCATCCAACCCCAAACTGCATCCCCCTACCAAATTCGGTCAAATACTACCGAGTATTTTCAGAATTTTCGTGGTAGACTGGGAAATCGGAAATATCCACTGTAAACTACTGCATTCTCTGATTGGTCCAATACTACAGAGTTTTTCCGATTTTTTGAATTTTGGCAGTAAAACAGAAACTGAAAACAGAAAATTGACTGCATTCTATGATTGGGGCAAATCAGAAATTCAAATATCGCATTACCATCGGTACACCGTGGTAACGGAAATCAGAATTTCGGGAGAATCAGAAATCGTCATTTCCGACCATCCCTAGTGTCCCGTGGCGTAGCTAAGAAGCTGTGGGCCCCAGTGCAAGTTTTGCATTGGGCCCCCCCCCCAAGCTCTCTATACATAACAATTGATACGCCACACCAAAACCAATCAAGGACAACCACAGT
Organism: Hyperolius riggenbachi; assembly: GCF_040937935.1. NCBI lineage: Eukaryota > Metazoa > Chordata > Amphibia > Anura > Hyperoliidae > Hyperolius > Hyperolius riggenbachi. Next base: position 54,234,135 of record NC_090655.1, on the reverse strand, counting down.
GTCAGAGGTGCAAGAAAGAGATGGAAAACAATGTATTAATGATCACTGCTATTCTACTCATCTATGGAAGTGAATATTGTTAGCATAGGACCAATACTGTGGTTGAGGGTGGGCCCCTCTAGCCCAAGGGCCCCGATGCGGTGGTTACCTCTGCACCCCCTATTGCTACACCCCTGCTAGTGTCCGTCCTTGGCAGGCTTTGGTGCCCCATACAAGCTGTTATGTGCAGGGTGTTTGAGGGGGTCCAATGTAAAACCTGTACTAGGGCTCGTATCTTTTGAGCTACGCAAGTGGATAGAGTTTTACTGTACATTTCAAGGTCTGATTCTTGTTTGCACTTAAAACTTCACATTACTCACACTCAACCCCAAAAGAATAAAATAATAAAAATAACAAAATACACGAAAACATGTTTGAATGGTGTCAGAGGCGTATATAGAGGGGTGCAGACATGGCTTGTGCCATGGGCGCCACAGAACCATGGGTGCCTGCCCCTGTGCCGCCATGCCTGCCCCGTCACTCAGACCTCAGATCAGATTAATGCTGTTATACTGGGGGACATGGCTACTTAATTTATGTATGTAGGGAGCACTTGGCTTAGTGTTAGAAAAGAGGACAGAAGGAATAAGAGTAGATATTTCCCCAAAAAAGTAACTTCAGCAATATCCTGTGCCAAAATACACAGGCAGCCATAACACATGTACGTGAGAAAGGATACTGTTTTTATAGGGGAAGAAGGCTCTGACGAGGGGGGGGGGGGCGCAATTTCAGTGTTTGCCATAGGCTCTATATTACCCAGATACTCCCCTGAATGATGTTTTAAATCCTCAGCTGTCAGTAGAGCACAACCTCTATAGTACAAACAGATTTTATCCACATCACAAGAGTAACAGCCGGCAAACCTTTTACCTTAAACAAGGAACAACCGATTGTTAAAGGCTTTTTTGGAAGTCTAAAAAAATTAGGCCTTACCAATATATTTCATCAGAGCAGAGAGAGGTTTTTGCACAGCGGGGAAATCACTACCTGCCGCCATGGTGGCCAACTTAATGAATTCTGCAAGATGTACATATGTAAAAAGAAAAAAAGAGAGAGTGAAAACGTTTGAGCAGTGATGGGGTAGGGTCAGGAACGTATTTCAGGAAAGGCCACAAAGGTCCAGGCCTTGGGTGGCTACAGCCCAAAGGGGCACCTGAATATGAGAGAGGGGTTGCTACATATGGAAGAGGAGATTAAAAATGGGGAGCAACACACAACGGAAACTGATGCCCCAGGGAGCCGTTCATGAAAGAGAGGTGCTGCAGAATTGCTACACATGGAGGAGGGGGCTGCATATGGAATGGGAGGGGTGCTGCTGCAGATAAAAGGGGGGCAAAAACATACTTGGCCTTGGGGGAAAAATGTATAAATTCAGCCTTGGGTAGGGTGCTGCTTACATAGTTACATAGTAATTTGAGTTAAAAAAAATCAGAAAATAAAGTACAACACCAGCCTGCACCCTTACATATCCCTGTTGATCCAGAGGAAGCCAAAAAAAACCTTTTTCCACTGCACAGCTGAATTTCAAATTGCTAGGGTTGCTACTTTATCATAGAAATCATTATTATTATTATTTATTGTGTTTATAAAGCACCAACATATTACGCAGCGCTGGAAATTAATTTAGGTTACAGACAATATTTAGGGGACACATACAGCAATATGACAATACAGGAATACAAGAAAACCAGATCACACAGCACAGTATGAGCACAAGGTAATGCTTAGTCAGTCACTGGATGGAGCATGGAGATTAGGCAAGTTAGGTACACTCAGATACATAGCATGGGTTTACAGTAATGGAGGTGCATGATCAGGTAGAACACAAAAGGAGGAGGACCCTGCCCAAAGGTAGGGAGTTCCATAGTGTTGGAGCAGCTCTTGAGAAGTCCTGGAGGCGTGCATGGGACTGGGTGATGCGGGGGACGGTCAGGCAAAGTTCATTGGAGGAGCGGAGTGAGCGGCTTGGTGTGTATCTCTGAGTAAGATCAGAAATGTAGGTTGGACAGGTTTTGTGGACGGATTTGTAGGTCAGACACAATATCTTGAATCTGATTCTGGACTGGATAGGAAGCCAGTGGAGGGATTCACGGAGGGGAGCCGCCCTGGTGGAGCGATGGGTGGAGTGGATAATTCTGGCTGCCGCATTCATGATGGACTGCAGTGGGGCTATTCGGGTCATTGGAAGACCAGACAGAAGGGCATTGCAGTAGTCGAGGCGGGAAATTATGAGGGCATGGATGAGGAGTTTGGTGGTGGCAGAGGTCAGGAAAGGGCAAATCTTACACGTTACGAAGGTGGAAGTTGCAGGACTTTGTGAGGTTTTGGATATGGGGAGTGAAGGAGAGTGCGGAGTCCAGGGTGACACCCAGACAGCGGCTTGAGAGGTAGGGCGAATGGTAATGTGGTTAACAGTGACCTGCACATCTGGGTGGTCCAGGGATGACCGGGGTGGGAAGATCATAAATTCCGTTTTGTCTAGATTTAGTTTCAGGAACCTAGCGGACATCCAGGAGGAGATGGCAGATAGGCAGGAGGATACCTTGTCCATGGTAGTGGTGGATATGTCAGGGGTGTGGAGGTAGATTTGGGTGTCATCTGCATACAGATGATAGTTAAAACCCATGAAGTAGATAACCTTGCCAATGGAGGATGTGTATAGGGAGAACAGTAGGGGGCCAAGGACCGAGTCTTGGGGGACTCCCACTGAGAGGTGGTTGGGGGTGGACGAGGACTCATTGAAGGAGGTTGTGAAGAAGTGGTTGGAGAGGTAGGATGAAAGCCACGTCAGGGCGAGATCGTGAATGCCCATGGACTGGAGGGACTGGAGGAGTAGGGGATGATCTACTGTATCAAAAGCTGCTGAAAGGTCAAGGAGGAGGAGAATGGAGTATATACCTTCAGCTTTAGCTAAGGCAAGGTCATTGACCACTTTGGTGAGAGACGTTTCGGTTGAGTGGGCAGGCCGAAATCCAGATTGTAGTGGGTCTAGTAGTGAGTTGGCATTGAGGTACTGGGTCAGGCGTTTGTAAACCAGACACTTTAAGGAGTTTTGAGGCAAAGGGGAGGAGGGAGATCGGGCGGTAGTTGGAGGGTAGCGAGGGGTCGAGGGAGGGTTTTTTGAGCAGGGGTAGTACTTTGGCCTGCTTGAAGTCTGAGGGGAAAGTGCCAGTGGATAGGGAGAGGTTAAACAGGGTAGTGAGGACTGGGGGCAAATCCGTGAAGTGAGGTTAAAGTAGATCAGAAGGTATGGGATCAAGGGGGGAGGTAGTGGTATGGGAAGTCAGCAGTAGGTGGTTGACTTCCTCAATGGTAGGAGTGAAGGAGGTGAGGGGAGGATAGGATGGAGGAGGAGTTGGTTGCGAGCGGGTGGGAGGTGAAGATTGGAGATTGGATATTTCCTGACGGATGGAGACTATTTTGTTGGTGAAGTGGGTGGCTAAATCTGTGGCAGAGAGGGAGGAAACGGAAGGTGTCTGGGGGTGGGTTTAAGCAGGGAGTTGAAGGTGCCAAAAAGACGCCGGGGATTGGAAGCTTGTGCTCCGATGAGCTTGGTAAAGTATTCCTGCTTCGCATGAGCAAGGGCAGTGTGGAACTGCAGCAGGTTAGTCTTGTACTGTAGGAAATCCTGGTTTAGTCGAGTTTTCCTCCATTTTCGTTCATTGGCACGTGTTTCCCTCTGGAGGTTGCGAGTAGGGGTAGTGCGCCAGGGCTGGGGGTAAAGGGGGTCGGTTGCGGCGGAATATTGGCGGAGCAGCTTTCTCTAGGGTTCATGAGAGTGTTTGGTGATACTGAGCTGCAGCAAGATTAGGACAGGTTAGGGTTAGGACACACACAACAATGCATGCTCCCTATGAAGACTCCACAGCTTCGAGCATGTCACTACAACACCCAGTATGCCCCACAGAGGCACCACAGCACCAGCATGGCACCACACAGCACCCAGCATGGATGTGTGGTGCCATGTGGTGCAATTTTTTTTTTTTTTGCATTAATGGATGGGGTGCTGTGTGGTGCCATGTGGTGCATTTTTTTTTGCATTAATGGTGTCATCCAACATTTTGCTGGGCAGGCCTACTTAGATTGCTGATCAGTTTAAATAAATTTGGCTCCACCCGTGGCCACACCCATTTTCCAGCTGGAGTGCTCAAAAGTGCCCCGGATCTCTTTAGGATCCTAGCAACACCCCTGGCTCTACTTGTTATCGGTGTGAAGATTATGATGTCCACACTTGTTTTAGGACACTTGTAAGGGTCATAAAAGGCTGTGAGGGTCCACAGGACTAGGCAAGTAAAGTGGTGTGAACAATGGGAGGGGCCATCAAACTTTCACTGGGGGTCCCCATGATTTGTAGTTACGCCGCTGGTCACTACGGTAGGTGACCAATGTGCAGAGCACGATGGAGGGGGAGGAGTGCGGGAGAAAACAATGCAATCTGTCAGCACTAGTGTGAGATGCTTCGGCATGCTGGATCTCTCGCAGAGTCAGGGCCACAGTACACAGTAGATTCTCGGCAGAGGTGGTTGTGAATGTACAGATCTTAAGACTATGGGTAGTTGCTTATATCATGTGAGGGTGGGCGGGAGTGTAACTACACTTAATAGTGCCCCCCTGCAAAAATGACAGCAAGGAACCCCCTTGGTCCCCGAACCTCATGCAGGTCACCTGATCAGGAGTCAGCGAATGGCAGCAGAGAGAGTTCTGCTGTGAAGCAGCGTCTGGAAGCAGGAGAAAATTTCACACGCTCCTGCACATGTTTTTTGTGAGTGAACAGGGAGGGTTTTTTTTGTGCCAATTGGCTGCTCTTGCGGTTGGGGAGAGGAAGGAGGAGGGGCCCCCCTGCGATGGGCAGGGTTGCAGGGTTAAATGTTACACCCATGGGGGTAGGGAGACCAGTAGACCCCCTACCTCTCTCCCGAACCCTGACCCTAGTGACCAAACGGTACTTCTACATAGAGGTTTAACAGATGTAAGGGGTTAAAGCGGACCTGAACTCAGAACATCTTCTCTGCTCTAAAAGATACACAACAGCATAATAACCTTTAAAGAAAAACATTTCTTTGTTACAGCTGATACAAATCCTGCAATAAATCTGCAGTGTGTATACTTCCTGCTTTAATGGAAACAGACATAGGGTTATCAAATTACACTCATGAATAGTCACAGATGAGGGGGAATTAGACAGGCTAAACTCTCTAAATACATACAGGGTGCATTTCTCTCTGTTTTCCTTCTGTCCTGTGCAAGAGTTCAGCTCCTCTTTAAAGTTTTTTTTACCCATTTGTTTATATGTGTTGTTTTACAGTTTCATTTATTACTCTTTATCAACTATGTAAAAGAAAACTGGAAAATATAATTTTTTTTAAACAAAAAAAAACAAGGCCTCTTTTTTTTTTTTTTTTTCGTCTACTGCTTCACAAAACAAGAAACATCACAGTGCTCAGTGTGGTGCACTTTCAGATATGAAGTATTGGCATACAAGGCATAGTTTAAAGCAAAAAAAAAAGACAATATTGAAGCACATTCATTTTTTTGAATAATAGGTATTGCTTGACATATTAAATGTACTGTTTGAGAAACATAATTACAATGTCAAAGTAGTGTTATTTTTTTGTAGGAAAGCTAATGCCATACAAAATGTAAAGCTGGTGACTGAGTGGAGGAAAAAAAATTGCACTTGAGGTGACAAGCAATTGTGACACGTCATACGCTAGCACAAACCTGTCTAGAAAAGAAAGCGACTGCCCTCACATTTGGGGTCCTGCATTGTTGTGTGTTGTCCCTGATCTTGCTGGATGGCTGGTGGTGATGCTGGTCTGGCTGCCCTGGCTGTTGATGATGCTGGGCTGGCTGGCCTGGTAGGTGGTGATGCTGGGCTGGCTGGCCTGGTAGGTGGTGATGCTGGGCTGGCTGGCCTGGTAGGTGGTGATGCTGGGCTGGCTGGCCTGGCTGTTGATGATGCTGTGCTGGCTGGCCTGGTAGGTGGTGATGCTGGGCTGGCTGGCCTGGTAGGTGGTGATGCTGGGCTGGCTGGCCTAGCAGGTGGTGATGCTGGTCTAGCTGGTGTTGATGCTGGTCTGGCTGGTGGTGATGCTGGTCTGCCTGGCAGGTGGTGATGCTGGTCTGGCTGGCCTGGCAAGTGGTGATGCTGACCTGGCAGGTGGTGATGCTGGTCTTGCTGGCCTGGCAGGTGGTGATGCTGGGCTGACTGGTGGTAATGAAGGGCTAGCTGGCCTGGTGGTAATGAAGGGCTGGCTGGTCTGGCTGGTGGTGATGCTGGGCTAGCTGGTGGGCTGGCTGGTGGCGATGCTGGGCTGGCTGGCCTGGCTGGTGGTGATGCTGGGCTGGCTGGCCTGGCTGGTTGTGATGCTGGGCTGGCTGGCCTGGCTGGTGGTGATGCTGGGCTGGCTGGCCTGGCTGGTTGTGATGATGGGCTGGCTGGCCTGGTTGGTGGTTATGCTGGAATGGCCGGTTGGTGTTGCTGGTCTGGCTGGCTGGTGATGATGCTTGTCTGGCTGGTGATGCTGGGTTGGCAAGCTATTAGTGGGTGATGCTAGGTTGGCGGTGCTGGGCTGGCTGGCTGGACAGAGTTGTGTGGGGGGTGCAGAACTACAGATGCATTACACTGCCCAGCAGCAGACATCACATGGGGCCACGGCTGGATGTGGATGATCCCTGTACATGGTATGGTTTGTGGTCCTCCTCTTCCCTTTGCGAGGAGCATCCATGACCTCCCCGAAATAGGGAATGGAAGAATCCGGCCTTCAGTGAATCAAGCTCACTGAGTTTCCTTTCAAGCTAAAAACTTTTCAAACCCAGGCTGATGTTTAATTGCGACGTTTCTCCCTGCGGACTCTTTCCTGGGAACGTGCGAGGAAAACATCTCTGTTCACTGCTAGTTTTATCAGAGAGACATCGCGCTTTACCGCTGCCACGCGTCTCACGGGAATCCTGAGCTGCGGCTCATTCGTTACACGTGCGGCAGGGCTGGCCGCATCTTAAATGAACAGAATCGGAGATAATTACACAGTATGGTATTAATTATTTTTAATATGTTTTACTAATTAGCAGCAGAATAGCCAGACTGCCGGTAAGATCCATTAAATTTTAATCTTGGTATACATTATTATATATTAAATGGTTCATTTTATTACTCCCCGTACCACGGCAACAACTTCAGCCAGGAACCTTAACCAAAAAAATAAGTCACTGTGTAGCAAGATTTCCAGTTTCTTCTTTGCCAGTCTGTATGCATGTTGGATTATTGTGGCTCTGTACAATTAACAAGCTGACATATCATTGCATTCCAGCGGTTCTGGAGGTGTGTTTAGCTTACAGGGACAACAAAGGATGATTTCCATATTTAGAAGTGATGGATTGTGGGAGACCTCTTATGCTCACCCTAACCTGAATTATCGCAACTACCTTCTGTTTTAAGAAGGCAAACCTTTGTTTTGCATAGCATTTTAGTAAGAGGACTTTTTGGTCCTTTTTATCCCCTTACACACTCCTAGAAGTTCTGGTTCACCATAAGCTCGCTGGGTAGTCTGTAAGGGCTTGATCACACTACAAGAGCTGTTCTAAGAGCTTTGTGATTTTAAAAGGTCTTGCTAATGTTATCCTATGTGTGTGTTCCCACTGGAGAAATGTGATTATGTAATAATCCCCCATAGCATTGCATTAGCAAGAGCTTTTCAAAATCACTAGTGTTCAAAAAGCTCTTGTAGTGTGAACAAGCCCTTACTCTGGGTGTTTCAAGTCCTACCCCATATGATGATTTGCATATTCAGCAGTGATGCATTGTGGGGGACATCATATGCTCACTCCAACCAGAATAATCACAAATACTTTCTGTTTTAGGAAGGCAAACTTCTGATTTCCTTTGCCGCAGTAATGGCAAGATTTTTTTGAAAATACTACTGCTGCTTATTATTATTACACATTTACACAACGCTGGTACATTTTCCACAGCACTTTACAAAGAACATTGAGGCCCCTTTTAACCTTTTGCCTTGCAAGTATGCATTACATTACCCTGTTTTACTGCAGGGTAACTCAACAACAATGCAAGGCAACGGGGCCTAGCACACTTTCTCTGTACACGTCGTGTTGCACCGGAAGTTCCCGATTGGTGCGGACACAACGCAAAGTCACGCAAAGTTAACGCAGCAGCAGCAGAAGTCACGTAAGTCAATGGGCAACTCAGTGATTTTAAATATGTTGGCGGCAACGCACATGCGCGGAATGATGGAAATACGATAGGGAACCTGGGAATTCCAGTGACACAGCTGTCCAGCAGGTAGTACGTCACACGGCGAGGGGCAGTGCTATGCATATGACCCTGCCGGCGCATTCTGCTGAAGGGTCATATGAATGGAGCTTTATTCGTTGTGGTGCAGTTCGATGAGGTTGGAGAATTACACTGCAACGCAATGACCAGGTGTAAACCGTCCTGCACTGGAAGAGAGGTCCCAGATGGGATTAGCCAGGAGGGAACACGCCAGCAGGATGGGTGAGATTATTTGTTTGGGTATATTCGGGCACCTGTCCCTGGCAATGGAGGGCACTACAGGAGGCATCGGGGTACACTATGTAGCATATACAATGTAATGCACTACAGGAGAAGTCAGAGGGCAATGCAGCGAAACAGGTAAAAAGGGCGCCAAAGGCACCCTGGTAGAACAGGTGCTGCCATAGTCACCTACGTTAATAGCCATGATTAGTGACTATTTTGAGTAATCTGGGCATCTGATAAAATAGCTGGGGCCTCCTGCTATGCAAACCACAAAGCCACAGTTGGCACGGCGCCTGCTATTTCATGGGGCACCTCTGGCACCCAAATTACCTGTAATAGCTGATATCTGCAGCTTTTAACATAGGCAACTATGATGGCACTCAAAATATTGACGAACAGGGTTAGGATTTTTTTTGGGGGTGGTGTGGGGTCTTTAAGCTGAGGCACTGATGCAGGGGACCATAGTGTTAGACATCAATGGGAGGGTCCTTAGTGTTCGGCTTTACAGGGGAGGTAGGGTCTTTGGGTTAGGCATCACCGCGGGGCGGGGGGACGTTGTTAGGGTTAGGCATTGCTGGGGGGTTCTTAAAGTGAGCCTCCGGGCTAAAAAATCTACTCAGCAAAACTGAAAAGGCTTGGTGTTTCTTTAACAGTTTTACAGCATCAGAACTTTTTTTTTCTTACCAAAGCATCATTTTTAGCTGCATTTTTAGCTAAGCTCCACCCATTGGGCTTTTTTCCCTTGATGCTGTGCAAAGCATGATGGGTGTGAAAAAACGCGGAAAAGCCGCCGCGTGTGCTCAGAACAAGGCGGCTGTTTCCGCATCCAACGCGGCGGTTTGCACGCGTAGGGCTACATCTGCTAGTATGGCTAAACGCGGAGAAACCGCCGCATGCCCTGATAGCGGTGCTGCTTGTTCCGCGTCCAGCGCGGCGGGTGATACACAACACGTCTGGTGTGGCTGGGACTGATAGTCCACACAGGTTCAGAAGGACGCGCGCGCGCTGAGAGGCAGAACTTTTATGACAGCCAGAAGGGAGTCAGCTGACCAAGACGGTCAGCTGACGATTGAAGCAGTTCCCATTGGTCCAGCACTTAGGGGAGGCGCTGGAGAGCGCTGTGCTATATATACTGGGTGCTGGTTATTCACTGGTTGTCTGCCGTTGCAATCACTACGTGGAAGCACTCAGACCTTTTTGTCAGAATCTGTGTTACCATTCTGTTATACTTCAGACTAGTTCCAGGGTGTTGATGATCACGGACCTCACACCCAAGATTAGGGACTTGTGCTACCATTCTGTTATACTTCAGACTAGTTCCAGGGTGTTGATGATCACGGACCTCACACCCAAGATTAGGGACTTGTGTTACTGTTCTGTTATACTTCAGACTAGTTCCAGGGTGTTGATGATCACGGACCTCACACCCAAGACTAGGGACTTGTGTTATCATTCTGTTATATGTCAGACTAGTTCCAGGGTGTTGATGATCACGGAGCTCACACCCAAGACTAGGCATTGTTTATTATCGGTTATGACTTTCTGCTTTCCTGACCACTCTTCTGTTCTCTGATTCGGTACTTCGCTATATCTGATACTCAGTTGCCAAAACCTGCGTGCCTTAGGATTACCGAATCAGCTTCCTGTCTTTGTACTTTGTATGTCCGTGTGTTGCCGACCTGGCTTGCCCGACCTTGAGAACTATCTCCCCAGTTAAAAGCTAGTTCACAGATCAGTCAGTGACATCCTCCTATTGGTGTCACTCACGCTCTGGTCCTTCCTTCTCCCAACCTGACTCCTCCCTGCGGGAGATTCTCAGGCTGCTGAAGGGTACTCGTTCTCTAAGTGCAGTATTCCTTACTGCCTTTGTACCTGTCCTCCAGATATTGTCCTCAAAGTATTACTGTTGCACCAAACACTCATATCACTCAGGTGTCCAGAGGTTAGTAATATATCTGATTATCGGTGATACTGCAGATCATCAATAATAAGGTATATATCTGCATTTCTGGTGATACTGCAGATCACCAATAATCAGACCCTCTCTGTGTTACACCGATCGTTACAATGGGATTTCCTATGTTGTTATTCATGTTGCCTAGCAACTGGGAGGAGTGATCAGCACACAGGACAGTTGGAACTGTTTCTCATGCTCCCTGTCACCTCCTTTCAACCAAAAAGATGGCTGCCCTCAGGAAATTAAACATTTGCCTGTTCTTTTAAAACAGGGTGGGTAAGAGATTATATTACCTATCTATTTTAATTAACATAACTAATGTAACTTAATGACAGTATGTTTGTTTAGGCTGGAGTTCCTCTTTAAAGAGAAACCGTAAGGTCTCTTGTACATTAGACAACGCGTGCAGGAGCCGTTCTCCTGCACGCATTGAATGGCCTGAGGTGTATCGTCAGGATGCTGCAGTGCAACGCAATCAGCGGCGATAGCTATTAATTGAACCCGACTGGAAACCGCCGGCTCCCGGCGGTTCAACGCTCCCAGGTGCGTTGAACCGTAACACACCGAAACGCAGCGTCAGGTGTGAAAGGTAAAATTAAAGTCTATGGACTTTCATTTTACCTTGGTTAATGCAAAGTTTGAACTTTGCGTTAAAACGGAGGAAAAGCGCTCTAGTGTAAAAGAGCCCTAACCAAGAATTGAACTTCATTCCAATCAGTGGCTGATACACATTTTTCCATGAGAAATCTTTACCTTTTCTCATTACGGATCTTCAGGGGGCGCTGTATGGCTGATATTGTGGTGAAACCCCTCCCACAGGAAACTGTTAGGACCATGGTCCTCGTAATTTCTTGTCTGTGAATCTTGTTGCATTGTGGGAAATAGCTGTTTACAGCTGTTTCCAACTACCAAAAAAGCAAATAGCATCTCCTTCCACTGGCATCACCTGTCAGCAGTAAAAATGTCACCATGCGATAAATGTCAGAATGTAAATCGGGAGAGGACATTTTTTACAATGGGCAAACACTGACTAAATCATTTATACATAATTAATGAAGCACTTTTTTATTACATTATTTTCCCTGGCGTTCCTCTTTACGGTTAAGCAACGCCAGAGGGGATCAGTTAGGGTTAGGCATAGATGGGGAAGGCTCATGTGAGGGTAAGGCCTGGAACACACAGCAAAACGCAATCGCTAATCGCAAGCGCTAGCGTTTTGTATGAGCAGTTTGTAAGTGATTTCATGAGCGTTTTAGGGAGCGTTTTTAAAAAGTGTATCAATTTGCCAGCGGTTGTGTAGCGAATATCGATTAGCGATTAGCATTTTAAAGTCTGATTGGTCCTATCAATTAATTTTAATTATGTTACAGTGTGCAGTAACTTTAAAACGCTAGCAAAATTGCTCCATGCAGGTTTTGATGAGCGATTACGCCAGCGATGATATACTTTACATTGAAACGCAAACGCTAACAAAATGCTACATGTCCTGTGCTTGCTATTTTCCAAATCGCAAACGCTCCTGTGGAAGTTGCCCCATCCATTAACATTAGCTGAGCGTTTTGGGAAAAACGCTAGCGTTTTCAAGCGCTCCCTAAATGCTCACAAAAACGCCCTTGTGGGTTCCAGCCCTAAGGTTAGGTTAGGTCATGGGAATTAACTGGTAGAATAATCCACCCCAAGGCTCTTCAGTCTGTAATTATTCCACCACAATGAACTATTATTCCTGACATTGTTTCTTAGCCCGGGTCGCATTCTTGGACTATTTTGGGAGGAGCCAATTAGAATACCAGTGTGTTTTTGAATGTGGCAGGAATCTTACGCAAACACACAGTAAACTTACAAACTCCATTCAGATTGTGTTCTGGCTGGAATATGAACCTGAGAAGTAGGAACCTAATGCTGCGAGGCAAAAGTGTTCCATACTCAAGGACTGCATAGATAATTCTGAGCTCGTTTTGTTTGCAAATTAATGCAGCTCGAAAATTGAATTCACGTCCCACTGAAGTTAAAATTGATTGGTCCATTTTTAAAGCTGCATACATTTACATAATCCTGCATAAACTCAGAATTATTTGCATCTCATTGATCAATCATCCTTACGGACATCTCGCCCACAGAAGGTTTTGGAATATTCTCACAGTAATAAAACAAAGTTGCCACACTTGACACACTCGGTGACAACCACTATATGATGGTCCCTTAAAGCAGACCCAAACTCTTGCACAGCGCATAATGAAAAGTTTTTATTTCACATATTGTTGCTGAAGAAATTCCCTTCCCTATACTCTCTGTGGCCTAGTGCACACCAGAGCGTTTCCGCTGCGGTTTGCGATCCGCTTGCGGGTGCGGATCCGCTAGGGTAATGTATTTCAATGGGCTGGTGCACACCAGAGCGGGAGGCGTTTTGCAGAAACGCATACTCCCGGGCTGCTGCAGATTTTGGATTGCGGATGCGTTTCTGCCCCAATGTTAAGTATAGGAAAAACGCAAACCGCTCTGAAAAACGCCAGTTCAGAGCGGTTTGCCAGGTGTTTTTTGTTACAGTAGCTGTTCAGTAACAGCTTTACTGTAACAATACATGAAATCTACTACACCAAAACCGCTACACAAAACTGCAAAATGCTAGCTGAAACGATACAGAAAAAGAAGAAAAAGCGTTTCAGAATCTGCTAGCATTTTGCGGATCTGCTAGCGGGTTTTGGTGTGCACCAGGCCTGTGTGTTTAGATGAACCTATTTTATTAGTTCTTATCAGCAACTTTGAATAGACTGCAGAGGAGTTCTGCCTTAGCAGCTCTCCGTATATTAAACACAGAGGCTTAACCCTTTCAGTGCCCTCTGCAAAAGTGAAACCAAGTAAAGCTTTAGTTTTTTTTTTTTAGGATTTCCATAAATTGGAATGAAGTTGTTTTTTTTCCATAAAGGTCATCGTGCTGTGGCAAATCAATTAGAGCAGAAAGGAAATTCAGAGTTTAGCTCCACTTTAAAGGTGAACGAGTTCCATATCCAAAAATAGTTCTCCTCCAGTCACCTCGGATTTCAGGAAGTGACATCACCAGTGTCTGGAGCATCCAGAGCAAACTGATGCAGTCTACTCAAATCAGCCTTGTGACACCGCTTTCGCCACCTCCCCGGCCCAACGATGTCCCCCTAATATCAAATGCGCCCCCCACCGGTGCCAAGTGCACTGTACTTTATCTGTCCATGCCCGCCGTCCACACATGAGTCCATAGCTAGCGGTGAATACGTACAAGTAAAGTATAGCGCATTGCGTGTGTGTGTGTGGGGGGGGGGGGGGGTTTGACACATTTGACAATAGGGGGGACAGTGCCTGAGCTTTCGGTGAGTTTATCGACTGTCCCAATATCACCATTGCAACCGCAATGGCCCTACATCTTGCAGCATGGCCGGCCCAAAATTGATTGCATTGTTATCGGTCATGCTCTTGGTGGTACTGATTTTCATCCGTTTTGATAAAAAATTGTAGAACTGGATTGTCGATTGGCCACCAATTCGATAGATGTATAGCCACCTTAGGTCGAAAAGTGCTCATCTCCACTCGGGATCCCGACAGTACAAGGCTAAAGCACGTACCTCGTTATATTAAGATACATCATACTATATGACACTGTACAGCCTATTGCATTATATTAGGTTGAATTCGATTATGTAATATTGTATTTAATCACCTATTTTTTAATTATAAAAAGAATCCTATTCGCCCCGCATGTCATGGTTGGGAAAATTAGCGCAATGCTTGTGTTCCCGCGCTGCTTTGTGGAGTGTCTGTTAGGATTACAAGGACACTTGTTTAAATTGTTTTATGCCAAAGCATTAATTAAGTATAAACTAATCAGTTCATTTGCCAGCAGCGCAGACAGATTTCGTCGGTACGGCAATCCTTCGGGGACGCCGGCTCATTATTTCACAGCAAGTCTGATGTGCGCGAGGCATATATTTATCTTAATGCACATTAGCCGGGCCACGCAGCCCTGTCTGTGAGATCACCATATTAATGAGGGGACACGCCGGCCAAGAGAGCGCTTACACCGGAGCTAGGAAGGCTTTGCGGAAAGCCAGTTCTCTTACAGAGTAACAACCAGTTTGTCTCGTATAAACGGGTGTCACACACGGATGCAAATTAATCTGGTGCTTATCTGCTGAGCATGACGAGGAGAGGAACTACGTGTCATGAAGAGGGACTTTACCAAAACATAGTAATAAAAAAATAACAGTTATATTGCGCTTTTCTCTTGGCAAACATAAAATACTGGAGCTACAGCCACTAGTAGCAGTGTTAGGGTGTCTTTCCCAAGGTCTCCTACTGAATAGGTGCTGGGTTACTGAACAGAAGGAGCTGAGATTAGAACCCAGGTCTCCTGTGTCAGAGGCAGAGCCCTTAAAGTGCACCTGAGATTAAATGAAAACAAAAAATCATACATACTTGAGGGTTCCTCCAGGCCCTTTCGGCCTGACTGCTCCCTCAGCGCCAACCTCTGCCTCCTGGATCTTCCGTAAAGGCTCCTGGTATCTTTGGCCAGTCGGAGCATGTGCACTGCGGACGTGCGCACTCGCTCCCATGGCCACAAGTTCTGCGCCTGCGTAGGGTACTGCGGTAGTACTGTGCAGAAAGCTCCCAATGCCAGGAGCACGGTGGGGCGGGGCCGCGCATGCACAGTAAGCCCTGACTGACCAAAGATCTGTATCTAAGGAAGATCAGGAAGGCGGAGGATGCCGCCGAGGGAGCGGACTGAAGTGTAAGACAAAGTGTACCAGAGACCACACAAAATAAAAAGTTTTATACATACCTGAGGCTTCCTCCAGCCCCATGTGCATGGATCACTCCCATGCCACTGTCCTCAGCCTTCTGTATCGTCTGTACCAGGTCCCGTAATTGTGCAAACTGGCCACGACTGGCTGAAGTTACGGGACCTGGACAAGAGAAGTGCGCTCTCTGCGTATCAAGCCCCACCGGCTGCTGGAGAGATACGTAGAGGACACACTTCTCTTGTGTCAGACTGGCGGCGACTGGATCAAGTTACAGGACCCGGTACCGGCAATACAGAAGGCTGAGGGCGGTGACGTGTGAGTGATCCGTGCGCATGGGGTTGGAGGAAGCCCCAGGTAAGTATAAAACTTTTATTTTGTACGGTCTCTGGTTTCCTTTAACCAGTACACTATCCAGCCACTAATAGCGAGGAATAAATAAATCAAGACATTGCAAAGTGAGAAGTTAAAAGATAGAAGATATATCAAGAAATAATTTATATTCAATGTGTAATTGGTTCACATTGTTTGATCCACAGTTAGTGGAATACTGACAGGGGCGTAGCAATATGGGTTGCAGAGGTAGCAACTGCATCTGGGCCCTTGGGCCAGAGGGGACCCGAAGGACCCTCCCTCAACTTCAGTATTTGCTCTCTATTGGTCCTGTGCTCATAATAATCACTTCTATAGATACTTTGAATAGTGGTAATCATTAACAAACAGTTCCCCATCCTCTTCTTGCACCTCCAACACTGTAATTGCCATTGGCAGGTTTTGGTGCGCCGTATCAGTTGTTATATTGGTAGGTGAACAGAGGCTCCAGAAGGACACCAAGTCAGAGGTGCTCTGCTTGCTATAACTGAATTGCTGTTGTTTATCCCCTGCTTATTGCCTGAAGAAGTGGGCTGTGGAACTGAATTGCTGTTGTTTATCCCCTGCTTATTGCCTGAAGAAGTGGGTTGTGCCCGCGAAACGCGTTGCATCTTTAGGGTATTTTTAATAAATGTGTATATCTATATATTTACAGTCCTTGGTGTCTGCTTTAACGGAGGCGAGTCCACCACTTCCTCCCAGCAATTTTTTAAAAATGTTATGTACTTTTATCCTTCTGGCGCCTCTGTTCACCTACCAATATATTTGAGTCCACCCCAGGTGGAGGGGTGATCTACCCCCTTTCTTCCTATCTACAGAGAGCGACTTCTTAATCCTGAGTGAGGACAGGTCTAATCTCCTCACCTGCCTAATGAGTGGTTACCTAGGTGGTAACCCGTGTTTGTGAGTAGTACCATCTCACGGTTTCATTTATCCAATCAATTTTGACATACTACACCATATTGGGCTCTCGATTTCTCTTCAACTTTAGTATCAATTGTTATGTATACAGTGCTTGGGGGGGGGGGGGGTCCCATTGTAAAACTTGGGGCCCACAGCTTCTTAGCAGGGATGGTCGTAGTCAGCTAACTTCGCTACGCTGGAACTACGCGTAGTTTTACGCAATTACGCTTCGCCAAACTACGGCTTTGAAATCAAATATTCGCTTTGTATGCATTTCGTAGAATACGTGTTAAAATACGCAATTACGCATAGTGTGAAGAGTAGTGTATTCGGATGCTTATGCCTGTATGCAGAAAATTTTACGCATTAATTCCTCTTTAGATGCTTATCCCGGGAACTCTTCTATGCGTACATTCCCCTTTCCAATGCGTAAATTTGTAAGCATACAATCGTACGCGGAAAAATAGACGTGAGTAATGCATACATAGTTCACTACGCAATACACATGTTAACTATGCATAGTAAGCGTAAGCTACGCGTAGCGGTACTTCGCTACGCGTAAATTCATAAGCATAGATCTGCAACCTCACCTACGAACTAGGATGCGTAGATGCAAACTACGATGCGTAAATTCGCACTGGTGTAGTTTCTGCTCATCCCTGCTCCTTAGCTACGCCACTGAATACTGAGGTGTCAGGTGCACAGAGGACTGTACTGGCGGAGGAGATTGTAGAGCACTTATATGTTGTGGACACTGCAGAAAAGCACGGACTGTGTAGCGCTAACAATATAGAAGAATACATATTTGGTATCCTCTCTAAATACACACATTATCCTTGGTAATTGTATGTCTCTATTATTTGTGCCATGGCATCTTGAGAGGCCTGGCAGTGGTTCTTTCCTGCTCCTCATTTACGCGCTCTCATAACACACTTACAGTGGCTCTGCATAGCAGACAGGTAAACCCTTAAGTGGCTGAACTGAAAGAAGAAAATGTGAATAGTCTTTTGTGAAATCACAATGTAACGTGTTTGGGGGATAATGAGGGGAGGAGTTAATACTGGGTACACCGGCTGTGGGAATAAAGTGTCCTGTGCATTATGGGAAGTGAAGTAGTTGTTGGGGGGGGGGGAGGGGGCACCTTGTGTAGCACTTTGTTCGGAATGGTGAAGCAGAGAGAGAGAGAGAGATGGTGAAGGCTTAGTAGCCTCAGTCTGAATGCTTCACATCCACTGTCTGATTTGCTGAACAATTTGCTGAAGTGCCTGAATTCCCTTCTCTTTTCCTGAAGGATGCCTCATTTTCAGAGCTCTTTTCTTTGCCTTCGTCAAGAGCAAAACTGTCAGATCTTATGAAAGGTTGGTGCAGAATGAACGCCGGCCTTTCATCCACCTGGTTAACTGTAAATCTGTATAAAAACTCTCTAGTCCCAAATGCCGAGAGGCCGGGCAAAGCAAGGCAACATTTACCACAGACACAAATTGTTTTATAGCTACTGCAAAATGCTACCAAAACCTGCAGTTAAGATGGAAACTAATGCAAAAACACCCACCAAATCTGAAATAAACAAACAATGAAACAAACTTCATCTAGAATTAAAGAGGAACCATAACCAAGGCTCAAACTTCTTCCCACTCAGTAGCAGATACCCCCTTTCCCATAAGAAATATTTACCTTTTCTTGAATAGATCACCAGGGACATCTGTATGGCTGATATTGCAGGGAAACCCTCCCCCAGTGTGATGTCATGACCTATGTCCTGAAAGCTTCCTGTCTCTGAACCTTGTTGTATTGTGAGAAATATCAGCTGTTTTCAACTGCCTAGCAACCAGTGTCTCCCTCTGTGCATAAGTATATCTAATAAAAAAAACAACCTTTTAGCCTATCGCATTGTTAGGGGGTGGTTATAAATAATAGCAGTTGGCGCTGTGTAGTTTTTTTCATGTCTGCCAGTAGTATAGGGGATTGGGCTCATTTTGGATATGTAGAAAGTACATGTCAAATATCAACAAATATAAATAATTTCTTGATCTGTATTCTAATTTTTAACTTCTCACTTTACAATGTGTTGATTTATTTTTGGCCCCTTTTCACAAAAAATCCTCTTTAAAGCAGATACGAGATGAAAAACTCACTATAACAAGTAACTTGTCTATATATCTTACCTAAAGTTTAGATAGTTTACACAGCAAATCTAGCTGCAAACAGCTTTAATAGAATATGATTATTTCCTCCTGTGATACGACAGCAGCCATGTTGTTTGTAAACATTACACAGAGGCAGGCTTATCTGCATCTTGAGCAAAAAAACCTAATCCCGCCTCCTCCTCCCTCCTCCCCTCTGCCTCTGAAATCTCTGGCTAGTAATACCTCCCCCTCCTCCTGCCCAGACTGAGCTCCTATGAGCTCTTGCTACTGTCTGAAAGTGCTTTGGCTCTCTGGAAACCTTTGGGCGAGGCTTGTTTAGTTTATAGGGAATTAGAGCATTAAAACAAAAACAAAAAAGTATTTGGCTTGAGGAATGCCCTATAAACAATAGGAAAGGAACACAATTATGCAATGTGTAAAAGTTCATCTCGGATCCACTTTAAGCAAAAACAATGATATTAGTTGCACATACAGTATCTGTGAACACGTGTGATAGTACCACATCCCAAAGATTTCCCAACCTCTAATTGGAGGTGGGACTTTCAGGCTTCTCCATTCTGTCAGTTACGGTACTGGCCTCTGGGTGCACCTGCCGAACACTGGCCCTTATGGGACCTCCCTCTGCTTTTCAGTGTTACAGCAGCAAGCCTGCCACCAATGTAGTGAATTGAGCAACCAGCATCCAAAAACTGATCTAAAACAATTCTATGGTCGACTGTAATATAGAATTTTATCGATCAGAATGTTGGAAAAAAAATAAAGTACCCTAATCGACCTGTTTATGGGAAAAATCGATAATTACATTCCGATTACTTACAATCTCACAAATCTGATCGCATGATCGCATCTGAGAAAAATATTGTACCATTATTGGGCACCTATGTGGCCATACATCTAGCTATTTAGTGAGCAATCGACTATCCAATGTGATAATTTTGTATTGGATGGAAATCAGTGCCGCAACAAGCATGCCCGGTCGAGGAGTCGACATAATTTGGGCTGAAATCATTCTAAAGGTGGCCACACACCATACAATTTTTTTTAAATATCTGTTCAATTCAATAATTGCAATCAATTTTTCTGACAGATTGTAATATTTCAAAAATCTGACCAATGTACCACACATTATATGTTACATTTTTACCTGATTATGATAAAAATGATTGGAAACTCTGAGAAAATTGCTAGGGGGTGTATATTAATAAACTGACAATCTAACACACACCATACAATCTTTAGAAAAATTGAATAAAAATTTCCAGCATTCCTGATCGATAAAAAACAAAACAAAAACAAAAAATGGAAATCTGATCGGATTTTTCAGTCGAATGAAAAAAAGCTGTCGATTTTTTTTTCGGGAGAGCCGATCATATTTATAAAAAAGCCAAATTCGGATAATTTTATTGTATCGTGTGTATCAATCGAGCAAGCTGAAATATCTCAGGGCCAACATGGTCAATCTGGTGCACAGCGGTAACGGGCTGCTGTAACCCCAAATGTTAATGCGCCCCCCACTGCCCATGCATTAAAATCTCTCAATTGTCCAGCTGCTCCTTCTTATGCATGTTCGGGTGCCACATGGCTGCCGCACTGGCACTGTGTTATTTCACTCACACGCCACGTGACATTCACAGCAAAGCCATGTGGGACGGGAATGAGGAAGAATGAGCAGCTGGACTAGCAGTGGCCGGACAGGTCAGAGATTTTGATGCACGCGCACTAGGGGGGGGGGCACATTACCATTTGGGGACAGCAACAAAGGCGGCGGATGCAGCATCACAAGGCTGAATGCTGAAATCCCATCCAAGCCAGGTCAACATCTGCAAGGAGCTTGTATGTTCTCCCCATGTCTGTGTGGGTTTCCTCCGTGCACTCTGGTTGCCTCCCACATCCCAAAAAACATACAGATGTGACTTGGCTTCCTCCTAAATTGCCCCTAGACTATGATACATACACTACACAATACATACATAGACATAGGACTATGGTAGAGATTAGGTTGTGAGCCCTTCTGAGGGACAGTTAACTGGCAAGTGGCAAGACAATATACTCTGTACAGCGCAGTGGAAAATGTTGGCGCTATATAAGTACTAAATAATATTAATGCTAAAATCGTTAAAGAATCAGCCTGCAGTGGTATGGGCAGCCAACAGATCTCTCTCTAATTAGATTAAATCAGAGAGAGATCTATCTCTTGGTTTTACAGTTGACCATAATGCTGGGCATACACGGCCCAGATTATTCTTATCAATCGAGCCGCTGATGGCTCGAACGATAATTTCCGACATGTCCGATCACCGCGTGGATCGATTCCCGGCTTGATCCTCGTGGGAGGACAATAGGCAAAAACGAAGTGCTGATAAGCACTGAGCAGGAAGTGCCCGCGGGGACGAGCGGGAATCGATCCGAGCGCACGCGCGGAGACGCGCCGGCATCGAGCCGATGGCTCGATGCCGGCGCATAAACATGCCGTGTATGCCCAGCATAAAACCTCAATCTGTGAACGGGAAACTACTAATATAACAAAGGTCTGAAACCTGTATGGATAGGTGCACGGCTCCAGGTAAGCAGAACTACATGATGGGCGTTTAAAGCTGAAAAGTTCAATTTACACAAATCGGCATAACTACTTCAAGAATTTGCTTTGCTTAAAGTGGTCTTAAAGCCAGCATTTCTAATTTGCTCTACAATATTCCTCACAGCTTTAAGCTACTATCCTAGAATTCTTTTTTTTTTTTTTTTTTTTTTTTGCAGAACATCACTGAAATGGTTAAACAAAGCATTTTGTCCTGTTTTTCAGCTTCAAATCCGCATCCAAACTGGAGATAACAGTAACTTTGTTTACATTCCAATGTTGATATACAGGTCCTTCTAAAAAAATTAGCATATTGTGATAAAGTTCATTATTTTCTGTAATGTACTGATAAACATTAGACTTTCATATATTTTAGATTCATTACACACAACTGAAGTAAGTTCAAGCCTTGTATTGTTTTAATATTGATGATTTTGGCATACAGCTCATGAAAACCCAAAATTCCTATCTCAAAAAATTAGCATATTTCATCCGACCAATAAAAGAAAAGTGTTTTTAAAACAAAAAAAAATCAACCTTCAAATAATTATGTTCAGTTATGCACTCAATACTTGGTCGGGAATCCTTTTGCAGAAATGACTGCTTCAATGCGGCGTGGCATGGAGGCAATCAGCCTGTGGCACTGCTCAGGTGTTATGGAGGCCCAGGATGCTTAGATAGCGGCCTTAAGCTCATCCAGAGTGTTGGGTCTTGCGTCTCAACTTTTTCTTCACAATATCCCACAGATTCTCTATGGGGTTCAGGTCAGGAGAGTTGGCAGGCCAATTGGTCACAGTGATACCATAGTCAGTAAACCATTTACCAGTGGTTTTGGCACTGTGAGCAGGTGCCAGGTCGTGCTGAAAAATGAAATCTTCATCTCCATAAAGCTTTTCAGCAGATGGAAGCATGAAATGCTCCAAAATCTCCTGATAGCTAGCTGCATTGACCCTGCCCTTGATAAAACACAGTGGACCAACACCAGCAGCTGACATGGCACCCCAGACCATCACTGACTGTGGGTACTTGACACTGGACTTCAGGCATTTTGGCATTTCCCTCTCCCCAGTCTTCCTCCAGACTCTGGCACCTTGATTTCCGAATGACATGCAAAAGTTGTTTGCTTCCGAAAAAAGTACTTTGGACCACTGAGCAACAGTCCAGTGCTGCTTCTCTGTAGCCCAGGTCAGGCGCTTCTGGCCCTACTGTCGCCATTTGAAAGATATATTATGGCTCTCACAGAATTGCATTTTAAAATATGTGACGTTTACGGCACTCTCAGCCAAAAAGGTTCCTGACCCCTGGTATAGATCCTTTCCAGGGAGTGATTTTATAAAGAATAAAGGTAATATGGAGAATGCCCCATGAGGAGATGGGCTAGTCCAAAATTACTCAGATCTTTCAGCTTTTTTGGCTACCTACTGTAAGTGACAGCAACATAGGTAAAAGTAATTTATAGTTCATTTTACTCAGGGACAAATGTACATTTTATATTTTTCAAAAAAAAAATTTTTTTATCGTGATAGAGCTCCAGATTTTTGGGTCTGGTTGTCCTTTAAAGGGAACCAGAGACTAAGCACCCTCATGTATTTTACCATAAATATCAGTGGGAACATTAGAAAAAACACCTACCCTGCTCTCTGTGTCATTCTTCACTGCTAAACCTGCTTGTTATCAGCCTTGATAAAATCCCCAACTGAGCATTCAGTCTGGCTTTGCTCAGGAATCATTATAGCTGAGTCATTATAGCAGAGCCAGAAGGGGGCAGGCTTGGGCTTGAAAAGACATCGGAGAAGACAGACTTAGCTATAATGATTCCTGAGCAAAGCCAGACTGAATGCTCAGTCGGGGATTTTATCAGGGCTGCTAACAAGCAGGCTGAGCAGTGAAGGATGAAACAGAGAGCAAGCTGGGTGTTTTCTCTAATTGGTTCAGGTCCATAAAGCGTGTGAGCATCCATAAAGCGTGTGAGCGCCTTCACAGAGGCGCTCACACGCTTTATGGACCTGAACCAGTTTTATATGCTCCTGTACTGCCTGATAAAGCGGGACTGTTGACCGCAAAACGATTTTATGGAGCTGTGAATAAATTGTATATTTTTGACTCTGCATTTGAGTATATATCCACTAACAAAGGGAAGTAAGTCCACCTCGACTTCCCTCTTTTTATCATTTTTAGAACATTGTTTTACTCTGCTTGGCGCCTCTGTTCGTACATATTACAGCTCGATTAAGTCCACCCCTGGTGGAGGGGTTCTTTCCCCATTTTCCTATCTACAGAGAGCGACTTTTATACCTGAGTGGGGTCAGCTACTAATACTCCCCACCTGCCTGTCAAGTGGTTACCGGATGGTAACCCACCTTTGTGAGTATAAGAACCTTTGACATTACATTATATATTGAGCTTACCAGACAATATTGCACTATTGGGCTCTTGGTGTCCTCTGTTTGTGTTTACAAGTATTTTCTCTAATGTTCTCACTGATATATATGGTAAAATACATGAGGGTGCTTCGTCTCTGGTTCCCTTTAAATCTCTGCAGCATTGTGGGGTTGGAGACCTTCTTTAAAGCTCCCTTTTCTTTATATTTAATCAAAAGTGACATTAAGTTCAGCAGCGACAATAACTGCTCAATATGCGGATGACATTAAGCGACAGAGCCGGAGACATAATTATGCACACAAGACTTTTACAGTAAAAATTGTCAGAGTCTTAATAATTACTCATTACATGCGACCTTCAATAAAACCTATACGAGACTGAGAAATGGGAAGAGTACCTGAGGAGAAATGAGAGCTCTCCAATCCACAGCTGAAGATGGAAAGAGTAATAGTAATAATAATAAGAGTTATAATAATACACATGAGATAAAACAGTTTCCTGAAATGTGCTTTGACAATGATCAGTTTATCATCTAAATACACCATTTGATAACTCCATAAGCAGAGAACATACGGTAAGTGTTACCTTTTTGAGTCAAATGAGGCTTTTGCCACTAGAATTTGTTTTAATTAGAAATTGTAACACGGGGATAAGCAGTGTTATAATTTTAGGACAAGCACAGTGCAAAGCAAGTCTGGAGAAAGTGCCTGCGTTTCACCAATACCAGTGCTTTATTTGTGCTGTACAAGCTAAAACAGATAAAAAAAAACCTAAGCAAAATCTATGCCCCTAGAGAGGTGAGTAACTGCAACTAAAATGTGAGCATCCTCTCTACTGGGAGCAAACCTACTGTTTGTCTCAAATAAAAATAACAGAAGCAAGTCTGTTTACAATTTAAACACAAATAGTATGAGTTATCAATGCACTGAAACCTTGTGGTTCCCAGAGCAGGACAACTTTAAACTGGAGTTAATCAGCCTTTTATTGTCATTCGAGCACCAGGGAGAATTCCAAATCCCGAAGTGTATGTTAAAATGGCTGTGCAGAGGAGAAAAATATGGGGCGTGTTCCATATAAACACCATCAACCCCTCTCTCACACACTTTCTCCCCGCAACTACCATTGTATATACTGTATATGGGTGGTGGGTAGGCGGATGGGCTGCCAGAGGGGGCTGGGTGGGGTGAAGATGGGCAAAAAATGTGCTGTGTGGGTCCAAGGGATTGGGCCACCGAAGGGTTCTAGGTGGATGGAGTGAAGATGGGCTGACAAATGGTGCTGTGTTGGTATGAGGATAGTGGTTGCCAGATGGTACTGGGCAGAGGAAATGGGTTGCCACAGAGTGCTTGATGAGCAAGGTCC
Source organism: Hyperolius riggenbachi (assembly GCF_040937935.1). NCBI lineage: Eukaryota > Metazoa > Chordata > Amphibia > Anura > Hyperoliidae > Hyperolius > Hyperolius riggenbachi. Next base: position 54,209,117 of record NC_090655.1, on the reverse strand, counting down.
ATAGAATGCCAGAGAGTGCTGGGTGGGTAAATATGGGCTAACAGTGTGCTGTGTGTGTGTGGGAGGGCTGTTCTTATTCAGGGAAATGGACTGACAGAGGGTATTGGATGGGGAAAATGGGTTGCCACAGAGTATCTAGTGGTTGAGGCAAATGGGTTGCCAGAAGGTGCTAGGCAGGTGTGAAGCATGAGCTACTTGGGCCCTTTTCCACTGCTGCCTGCATGTAAGCCCGCGATCCCGCTGCGGTGTGTACCCACAAGCAGAGGCGTCCGAGCCATTAGGCAGCTATAAATTTTCGCCTAAGGCGACAGGAAGAGGGAAGGGCGCTTCTGCACTGAGTAGTGAGAGAAGAAATGCCTCTCAGCTGACTCAGGTGTCAGTTTACACAGCAGCAGCAGCAGCAGCAGCGGGGCTGACTGGACTTCAGCTCAATGATTCAAAGAGCCACAGTAATGAATGAGTCAGTGAAAGAAGGCACTCATCCTAGTCAGGGATCCGAGGAGTTCAGCATCATCAGCTCCTGAGTCCGACTCCTGAGAATTCAGTCCCTCTCTTTCTGCTACTGGTAACTGCATGGATGTAGAGACTGTGTAGCAGCCAGGCATTGACTTCCCCCCAGGCCGCCTTTCATTCAATGATTTAGGGTTGGTCCTGTGTCTGCTGTATTCAGGTTTGTTGATGTAAGGCAATGTAAAACACTAGGCTAGCTGATAAAAGTGCAATTAGAGGGCAGGCAAGCTGGTAAATATACACAGCATGATGTAGAACTCGTCTGGAGGGTCAGTGGGAAAAAATCTGTCTGGTCTCTCCCCATTGTTATAATGACTGCAAATGCAGATAAGGTCTTAAACAGGTTGAAAAGTTTTGACAGTCCCTAGACTCCAGGAGGGCTGCTTGCTGACTTGTGTAAGAGACTGGCAGGGACAGCAGTCCTATTACCAGCAACTAGTCTCTGTGTAATGTGGGACTGCAATACAGATAAACTGCTCCATCTCAGGCTATTCTCAGTCTCACTCCACTCCTCCTATCTCTGTATGTGTATAGTGTATGTCTACTGTGTGCTGTGTATAGTGTGGTGTGTGTGTGTGTGTGTGTATAGTGTGGGGTGTGTGTGTGTATAGTGTGGGGTGTGTGTGTGTGTGTAGTGTGTGTGTGTAGTGTGTGTGTGTAGTGTGTGTGTGTAGTGTGTGTGTGTAGTGTGTGTGTGTAGTGTGTGTAGACAAAACAAGACAAATAACATTTATATTGCGCTTTTCTCCTTGCGGACTCAAAGCGCCAGAGCAGAGCAGCAGCCACTAGGGCGCGCTCTATTGGCAGTAGCAGTGTAAGGGAGACTTGCCAAAGGTCTCCTACTGAATTAGTGCTGGCTTACTGAACAGGCAGAGCCGAGATTCGAACCCTGGTCTCCTGTGTCAGAGGCAGAGCCCTTAACCATTACACCATCAGCCTACTGTGCTGTGCGTGTCTAAAGTGTGTGTGTGTGTGTGTGCTGTGTATAGTGTGTATGTTGTGTGTGTTGTGCGCAGTGTGTGTACTGTGTGTGGTGTGTGTGAGTGCATGCCGCAATAAGTATATTTTATGGTGAAACGCTCTGCTGCGTAACAACTATTTTCTGGTGAACCCATGCCGCAATAAGTACATTTTCTGGTGAAACGCTGCCGCATTATGATTTTTGGGGGTCTTGGGGGTGGGGTTCACCACAGGAGTGGTGTTCACCATGAGGGGTGCGGGGTATGAGACTGGGGGCAATCACGGGGGGGGGGGGGGTGCCACAGGATTTCTCGCCTGGAGTGACAAAATGGCTAGAGACGCCCCTGCCCACAAGTAGCAGTTTCCACTAGCCACGATTGTACTGTATAACCATCAGTAGCGGAGCCCGATCGCGTCGAGAATCGCACAAGCCAACGTTTACGTTCTGGTAAAACATGGCTGGCACTACTGGGAAATGAGCGCCACAAATTTAAGGGAATTTTGCCTGCAATGGTAGACAATGGGCCGCATAAAAAAAACCATATAAAAACGCATAGGCGTTTTGTATGCGTTTTATAACATGCATCATTTTTGATTCAAACTCACATAATGAAAGTCAATGGTGAGGCAATGTAATGCCTTTTGTATACGTTTTTTATATGCTTTTTTAATGTTTTCTGATGTATTTCAGCTTCCTGTTGTGTTCCTAGTGATTTTCATAGAACGCAATAGAAAAACGCATGGAAAGCGCAAACAAAACACATGTGCATTTTGCATATGCGAACCACAAATGCATTAAAACGCATGCAAAACGCTAGAAAAACGCATATGCAGAAAAAAAAACAAAACACAAAAAACGCACTACAAACACAAAAATGCACGACAGAAAATGCAACCTTTCACGTACTGACAAGTGTGCAATGTGCACCCAGCCAGAGGGTGCTAGGTAGTTTGGAAGCATGAGTTGACGAATAGTGATACGTGCCACATCCAGACAGGAAGTGAGGACTGAGAACATCTTCTCAAGAATGGCAGAGCTAGCAATAAATATGATATTTGCTGCAGAGGAAGGAAGAGTTACAATCCCAGGCTAGCTGTTTTAGTTGTCTCTTTATTCCCTGTCCTAGGGAATACTATTACTCCTCTCATCCTGTCATTGACACAAAGTTCTATGGAGACTCCAGGGTTATGAAGTGTAGGGAAATGTCCCCAATGGAAGCACAAAAAGCAATAATAACCCCCCCCCCCCCCAAAAAAAAAAATTCTCCATCACATATTGTGCACGGTGCACTGAATAACAGCCCCCCTGGAGCTAACTACACCATTAAATGTTTTTTGGTCCATGTGGCTGACTACGCCTGCAGGGAAATTAGCATGATCCGACCCCGCACTTAGTGACGTGCAAACATCTGAACAGGAAATACGTCACTTGAATTTCACTGATGTGCGCATGCGTACAGCATCGATGTGACAATCTATAAAGATTTTTCACGTGGCCATTGACTCCCATAGAGTTGTGCGTCGCTTGGTACCCCGCACACTGCTCAGCAATGCGCTGCAGCTTCTGTGTTGGCCGGGCCACTTCCGCCACATCAGGTCACACCACGGATACTGTGGCATGTCTCAGACAGGGGCGTAAGAATAAGGGACGCAACCCCTGCACCCGTGGGGGGGGGGGGCCCGGGGCCCCACTGGAGTCCTCTCAGGGCCGTTTTGGGGGACAGGAGGGCTCTCACCTCAGCGCGCTCCCCTCCTGCAATTATCAGTGGCAGCGGCAGGAACACATACCTCCATGTGTTCCACGCGCCGTAGGTTCCCCTCTCTAAGTGTCTGATGCTACTTCCTGTTTAAACAGGAAATAGCATGAGGCACTTAGAGATCAAACCTCTATGGTGGATGGAGGTATGTGTTCCTGCCACCGCCTGCTGCCACTGATAATTGCAGGAGGGGAGTGCACTGAGGGGAGAGCCAGAGGTGAGGGGGGGGGGGGGGGGACTTTCCCCCCTCCCCACCGATTTGCGGCCATGTTCTCTACTCATGCTGCGACCTCTCCTGCACCCCAAACGGCCCTGAGTAGGCCCAGGGGAGGCCCATCCAATTTTTTGCAGGGGGCCCCGGTGATTTCTAGTTACGCCCCTGGTCTCAGACATTTATTCCCACTGTGATAAGCTGCGGCGAGGGAGAGTATAGTGAAGCGATGTGGTGAGTATGAAAGGACCCTAAAACATTCAACGAATTGGACTTTTAAGAGAACTCGGGTTGGATTAAAACCCCAAAGTAAGATACTAACCTGTGAAGTAGGAAGCTGCTTCCCTTGTTCTCCCCAGGGCCACCACCATTGCTTGGGACTCTCTGGAACATTGTGGGCCACGCTCCTCTTCCTGAACAAGTGTGGCCACACTGTACAGTAGCACAGAGCCACTCGTGAAAGATAGACTGTGATGTACTGCGCAGGTGTGGTCGTATTCACACAGACGCAGTATGTCCATGCTCGTACACGGCAGGGAGCACGGCCACAATAGCATCTCTTAGAAGCTCTTGTTGGACATGCTCCAAGGGGTCCGCACGTGGAAACAGCGGTGTTCATGCAGGGCACGTTTCAGACTTTTTACCGCCAGAAGCAATCCATTGTGAGGACATCCCAAACCGACCACCCTCCCCCACCGGATGTGTGTGTGCAAAGCCAGACCAGAAAGGAAGACGCATCGGGCTGTGCATTGCAGGCAATGGTACTACTCTTACCTCCCTCTGCTTCCTCCAAGACAGCATCTCCTACCTGCTGGCCCACAGCATTCCCGGCTCTGATCCCCAGGATGCGGGGTATGTGCTGTAGAGATGGCTCGAACCTACGTTTTTTGGTTCTCGAACGCGAACTTGCGAAAAAGTTAGTGAACCGGCAAACATCGTGAACCGCAATAGACTTCAATGGGCAGGTGAACTTGAAATACTACAAACACTGTTTCTGGCCACAAAAGTGCTGGAAAAGATGTTTCAAGGGGTCTAACACCTGGAGGGGGCATGGCGGAGTGGGATAGATGCCAAAAGTCCCGGGGAAAATTACGGATTTGACGCACAGCAGGGTTATAATCCCTAAAGGCCAGAAATCACATTACATTCCTAAATTGGAGGCCTAAAGTGCTTGAAAACATTTTGCGTGTGTAGACATGGATCAGGTTGTGTAAGTAGTGTACTGCTTCACACTGACAGAAAAAACTCACTGTGTAACGCACCGCAAACAGATGGCCATGCTGGAGCGCATGTTGGCGAGAGTGCAGGTGATGGCGGCTTTCCAGCCCATATGGTCGGGCTGAGGTAGCTTAATGACAGAATAACAGTGACTGTCCAGCTGATAGAATTTGGTCTGCCTACAATGAAGCAACGACCTTATTTTCTTGGGTGTGCCCCTCAACACACTCATACAGGTCATTGCTTCATTGTGATACGTTAGCCCCTTCACCACGGCAAGGCAACGATCACGAACGGGAATTGACACATGTACATGCCTTTTGTTTTGTTGCTGCAGACGCAGTGCAGCCAGAAAAATTAGGCAGACATGTACACGCACCAGAAAAATTATTACTGTAGATAGGGAGAAAGCAGGATGGCACTTGCAACTTCCAAGACTAAAACCGCTTTATTATTCCGGCTGAAACAGTAAAATCATGCAGCTATACAATAGCATACATTAGCATCTCTTGCATACCCGGTTTCCAATGGCTGTGGGGTGAGGTAGGGGGAGTGGGGCCGCAAAATTATTATAGCGTCCGCTGCTATATAATGTGCAGTCACAGATATGCAGTGAAAGGTATGCACTGACTGGTATTATAATACAATGTGCAGTCACACAGGTGCAGTGAAAGGTATGCACTGACTGCTGGTATAATACAATGTGCAGTCACACAGGTGCAGTGAAAAGGTATGCAGTGACTGCTGGAATATAATACAATGTGCAGTCACACAGGTGCAGTGAAAAGGTATGCAGTGACTGCTGGTATATGCTACAATGTGCAGTCACACAGGTGCAGTGAAAAGGTATGCAGTGATTGCTGGTATATAATACAATGTGCAGTCACACAGGTGCAGTGAAAAGGTGTGCTGAATGTGCTGGGACTGGCACAGTATAGCATTTAGCAAGGGCCAGCTGCGACAGACAGGGCTGTACATGCAGTGTCAGTGGGCCACACACACACACAAAAAACACATTAGCTCTCAAAAGAGCTGTTTTGGTGATGCTTTTCAGCAACAAATAACAGCAAGGAGCAAGCTAACAAGACGACCTAACTAAGCTTTCCCTATCTCTGCAGCAACCTCTCTCCCTTCTCTCACTAAAACAGCAGCACAAAGAGTGAGAACATGGCCGATGCTGCTGCCTTTTATAAGGGGGGGGGTTCCAGGAGGGAGTGCAGCCTGATTGGCTGCCATGTGTCTGCTGACTGTGATGTAGAGGGTCAAAGTTTAGCCCAATGATGTAATATAGGGGGCGGGTCGAACTTGCTAAAAGTTTGCGGTTTGACACGAACGTGAACTCGCATTGTTCATGCGAATAAGTTTGCGTGCGAACCGTTTGGGACATCTCTAATATGTACCACATCACCCACCCGCTCTCAGCAGATTAGCGATGGGTGCACCAGCCACACGTGAAATCCTGCTTCCTCTGAGACGGTATCGCCTCCCTGCTGGCCCTCAGCATTCACGGCTCTGATCCCCAGGATACCGGGTATGTGCTGCACCGGGACCACATCACCCACCCCACCAAGAGGGTAACTTTTTTTATTTTTTTCCGCCTCGGGTACACTTTTTAAAGTGAACCTCCAGAACAAACATCTACTCAGCAGCACAGAAAGGTTTGGTGTTTCACAGCATCAGAACTTTGTTTTTCTTACCCAAGCCTCATTTTTAGGCTGCCTGGGCATTTTTCCCCTGATGCTTTGCAAAGCATGATTGGATTTCTGATGTTGTTGTTCTACTTCTGCTGATTTGGCGCATTTTTTTTTTTTTAATATTTTAATTTGAGATTTGAAGCCTAGCATGCAGCAGCTGGGAGGGGTGATCAGGACACAGGACAGTTGGAACTGTGTCTCATGCTCCCTGTCACCGCCTTTCAACCAAAAAGATGACATCACAAACATTTGCCTGTTCTTTTAAAACAGGATGGGTAAGATATTATATTACCTATCTATTTGAATTAACATAACTAACAGTATGTTTGTTTAGGCTGAAGTTCCCCTTTAAGAGATGGATATGGAGGGTGGGGGGTTATTAGGCACAACTTCAACACACAGTTCCTCTACAGATCTGTGCTTCATTCTATATATTTTTTTTTCACACTTTACACTTCCCTATTTTTGTCGGCCCCATTCTGAGCAGAACAAGAGAAGCAATCATCCTCCATCGCCGCGTTTAAAGCCAGCTGATTATGCACATGTGCTTAATAAAGGCTACAATCTTCTTCCAGAACGGGCCTATTCCCAGGGAAATTAATAGAGTCAATTTTATTACAGCTGCTTATGAAAGAGATTGAGGTGGCCAATATAGTCCTGCCACGGCAGGAGGCGCCAGCAACGCGGGATGGCCCAGTAATAAGTGAAATATGGATTTGGCTTTGTCTGAAGAGCACCACCGACTTGGTAAAATACGAATTAGCGTTATAAAATAGAAGCGGTGAAACGAACGCTGTGACCGTTAAGCATAATAATGTGTGTATATTTCAGGAAGAAATACTACATGGGCGTGTAAGAGAGTATTTCAGAGGGAACTGGCCAAAGCAGGGATCACTTTCAAAGCATTTGGCATCCCAGACTCGCAATACCGTAATCTCTAGAATCGCAATACCGTAATCTTTAAAATCAATTCTTTATTTTTATCTGGTAAACAGGTAATAAGGATGCTAACCAGGCAATCCAAAAGTTAAAATCACTATTACTTTTCTTGTTAATAAACGACCATTCCCCAGCTTACCTCTTATTTGGTACACAAAATTTGGTACACAAAAAGTTGCAGGGCATGTTGGGTTGTACTTTTTTGCTTTTCAACTTCCCCTCAGACTTAAAGGGACTCAGAGGAGTGCCCAAATTGAAAAGAATACACTTACCTGGGGCTTCTTCCAGCTCAGGGTAGGCGGCAAGGTCCCGCCGCGTCCTCCTGGCTCGTCTCCTTCAGCCTCCGCTGGTCCCCCGTTTTCAGCGTCACCCGGGCCTGGTGTCGGCCGGCTCTTCCTGATTAATGACGCAATGCGTCATCACGGCGGCCGGCGTGATGATGCATTGCATCATTAATCAGGAAGAGCCAGCCGACACCAATGCTAAGAGGGATTTTCTCTTTTTTTTACTATAGAAAAATCACGAAAATCAAAACGTGCACAGTGCAATACATGTTATGTGAGTAGAGCAAGTATTTATCTACTTATATGTGTGTGTTTTTTATCTGAGATAGTATGGCTGACAGCTCCTCTTTAAGCTTGCTTTTAGGCGCTGAATGGGCCCAATTTCAAGTAGGGCTGGTCAGAAATGCCCATTTCCAATTCTGCAGAAATTCATATTTACGCCATTGTCAATTTCCGATTTTACATTTTTCCAATTTTCAAGGAGTATTTTATTAGTCATTTTTTTTTTTTGCATCAGAGAATGCAAAAAGGGGGAAAAAACGGAAATCGGAAAAACGGAAATTGAAAAAATGGAAAATCAGTCTTGTGATAGGTCTAAAATGACTGTGGTAATATGATTTTTGCTGAGAAATTCAGCATTTCCTGATTGGTCCAAAGCTTGCCGAGTTCTGTGATTGGGCTAAAATGACAGAGTTACGGTAAATCAGATTTGCGTGGAATTCCTTTTCGATAGGAACTGACAATTTCTGATCGGAAATGCGAAAATGTCAATTCCACAGAATCTAAATGAGCATCCATAATTTTTACGTATTTAAAAGTGGATCCGGAATCCCAGCCTATTGAGGCTGCTTCCGAATTTGTGTTCATGAAAAAAATTTGAAGCACTGCTTCAGAATTCCGGATAACGCATCACGATGCGTCATTGGCGTGCACACATGCAAGACAGGCAGACAGTGCTAGTGGAAACCCGCCTTTAATCTGTCTATAAGTTTCTTGATTAGCTGATATCCGATGCATCACCTGTAAAGTCAGAGCTAGACGTAGCACAAGGCACACTAGGCAATGGCTTAGAGGCACCAATGTGCTGAGAGGCGGCCGTCAAAGGGTTCATCAACTGACGCTCCTCCAGTATCCACTCTGATGTCACCACCCCCAGAGCATAGAGAGCTGGATGGGCAGTCCTATTCAGCCCACCCATCCAGTTCTCTATGCTCCGGAGGCAGTGACATCAGTGTGGCCCCAGGATGTTAAGCAAAGGGATGCTGGCCGGGAAAGGGGAAGAGAAGTGATTGCCACTTGCCAGCCAAGGAACAGAGGCACCCAGCATACTTGCGATGTAGTTCAGTGGGTTTGCATTGGGATTTGTGGGGTCAGTGGAGGGTGGGGTTCGGGGCACCAGAATTTCTCTGCCTATAGGCTCCCTGGAGATGTCGGCATCTGCAACAGAAGGGGGACACCAGAGCTGCGGCGAAGGACAGGTAGGCTGCCAGGGGCTGGAGGAAGCCCAAGGTAAGATCTTGTTTTTTTTTTCTCCTCGGACCTGTCCTTTAAAGGGCTCCCAAAGTACGCTGGAGGAGAATTAAAGCAATAGGCTATTATGTGCTATGACCTCTTCCTCCAGCTTTGCCCTTTTATACTATTTCTTATGGTGCCCATAAACGGTACAATAAAAAAGTTCGATTTCCAGTTTATTCATCTTAAACGATCGAATTAAATGAAAGTCATAAAAGAATCTTTTTTTTTTTTCGATCAAAAAATTTGAATAATTATCCCCTTTTTTTCAAGGAAAATCTGATCGGACATGCTGGAAAAATGTTGATGATTCTGTGTTGTAATTGTATCATGCATGTTAAATTGTATGAAAAGACCTTTTAGATCCTAATTGTAAGAATTGTTTCAAAGACTGTAATCTTTATTTGCATTGTCTTCATAACAAGATTAAAGATTAACCACTTTACCACCACAGGTGCGTATATCTACGCGCCTTTTAACACCCTTTCCCCACCAGGAGCGTAGATATATGCTACACAAGAGAAAAGAGATGTGTGCTCAGACCAGTCAACTCCTGACTTCATTACTGGCTGCCTCAAGTCTGCTGACTAATTAAAATGGCAAAGCGTTTGCATAATGCATTCGCCTACCAGAATGTGCAGGATCTAAACTATCAACCTGCCTTTCCTGCAGGAGTTGGCCTACGCAATGTGCATTGCATCTCAACAGGGGTGCCGCGTGTAGGCCTCCTTGTACCCCCAAGAAAGAGAGGGCAGCGCAGACACCCCCAAAATTCTGGGAGCGCCGCAACTGCCCCCCCCCCCGGGAGGGGGGAGCGAGATTACATGGCCGGTTCGCCCCCCAGACATGGCCTGTGTCCGGGGGGGGACCACCCATGCAGCCCCCCAAAGGATAGATTCCCTACCTTGCGTATTTACTTACCTGTGGTGCAAAATTGCATGTCCTGGGAGCGAACACAACAATGGTGGGGTGATGCGGAGGGGGAGGGGGGGCAGGGCGCAGGCAAGCCCCCCAGACGCTGGGAGAGCCCGTCCGCACCCCGCCCCCCCTACACCAACCACCCCAAGAAGGAAGAACCAGATGTATGCTACACAAGAGAAAAGGAGCGTAGATATACTCACCTCCCGCCGCTGTCCGCGCTCCCGCTCGCCCGGAGATCAATGAACGGGAAAAACCATTCCTGTTCATTGATCTCAGCCCCCCAGCAATGATTGGCTGCTTCTATGAGAAGCAGAGCGATCATTGTGAAAAAAAAAAAAGTTTCCCAGCCTCATTGAACGTCCTGTAAGCGTACTTCCGACGCTTACAGGATGCTTGCACAAAAAATTACTGTTGCCATCTTGTTGCTATATAGTAAAACTACATCCAAAACATTTTTCATATACAAATACATACTTTCACACTATAAATTAACTCATTACCTCCCACACTCCCCAATTTATTTATTTTTTGTAATAAAAAGAAAAAAAAATTACAATAAAAAAAACATAAATAGTTACCTTAGGGACTGAACTCTTTGAATATTTATGTCAAGAGGGTATTACACTGTTACTTTATAAACTATGGGCTTGTGGTGCAGGGATGGATGCAAAACTGAAAAAAATGCACCTTTATTCCCAAATAAAATATTGGCGCCAAACATTGTGATAGGGACATAATTTAAACGGTGTAATAACCGGGACAAATGGGCAAATTTCATGGATTATTACAGTAGCATGCATTATTTAAAAACTATAATGGCCGAAAACTGATCAATAATGATTTTTTCCCACATTTTTTCCTATTTTCCCCATTAAAACACATTTAGAATAAAATAATTCTTGGCATAATGTCCCACCTAAAGAAAGCCTAATTGGTGGCGAAAAAAACAAGATATAGTTCATTTCATTGCAATAAGTAATAATAAAGTTATAGACGAATTAATGGAAGGAGTGCTGAAAGGTGAAAATTGCTCTGGTGCTCAAGGGGTAAAACCCCTCAGTTGTGAAGTGGTTAAGTACTGAAGTATGTGTATGATTACTATCATTTTATTATAATTACCATTTATACTTGCAAGCAAGCCGAATTTTTGACCCCCCAAAAGTGGGCCAAAAGTTGGGGGGTCGGCTTGCTTGCGAGTGATGTGGTCCGTGGTCCCCTCCCCCGTCCGCTCCGCCCCCCACCCGCCCCGCGGCCGCCGCTGCTATTAGCGTACCAGGCGGCTTCCTCTATTCCCCTCTCCGTCTCCTGCTCCCCGTGTAAATAATTCACAGCAGCTCGCCCCACGGCGGCTGCTGTGTGATGAGGGAGTAAGCTATAGGGAGAGTGGTTCCCATAGTAACGGCGATACACATCGCCGCTACAGGAAGCCGCTCTCCTGCTTCCTCCCTCATTACACAGCAGCCGCCGTGGGGCGAGCTGCTGTGAATTATTTACACGGTGAGCAGGAGACTAAGAGGGGAATAGAGGAAGCCGCCGGGTAAGCTAATAGCAGCGGCGGCCGCGGGGCGGGCGGCGGGTCCACCTACACATACTGGGCACTATCTACCTATACTGAGCACTATACTAGCTATAATGGGGCACTATACTAGCTATACTGGGACACTACACTAGCTATACTGGGGCACTATACTAGCTCTAATGGTGCACTATACTAGCTCTAATGGGGCACTAAACTAGCTCTAATGGCTATAATGGGGCACTATACTAGCTCTAATGGGGCACTATACTAGCATACTGGGCACGATACTAGCTATACTGGGGCACTTTACTAGCTCTAATGGGGCACTATACTAGCTCTAATGGGGCACTATACTAGCTCTAATGGGGCACTATACTAGCTCTAATGGGGCACTATACTAGCTCTAATGGCTATAATGGGGCACTATACTAGCTCTAATGTGGCACTATACTAGCTCTAATGGGGCACTATACTAGCTCTAATGGCTATAATGGGGCACTATACTAGCTCTAATGGGGCACTATACTAGCATACTGGGCACGATACTAGCTATACTGGGGCACTTTACTAGCTCTAATGGGGCACTATACTAGCTCTAATGGGGCACTATACTAGCTCTAATGGCTATAATGGGGCACTATACTAGCTCTAATGGGGCACTATACTAGCATACTGGGCACGATACTAGCTATACTGGGGCACTTTACTAGCTATACTGGGCACTTTACTAGCTATACTGGGCACTAAACTAGCTCTAATGGCTATAATGGGGCACTATACTAGCTCTAATGTGGCACTATACTAGCTCTAATGGGGCACTATACTAGCTCTAATGGCTATAATGGGGCACTATACTAGCTCTAATGGGGCACTATACTAGCATACTGGGCACGATACTAGCTATACTGGGGCACTTTACTAGCTATACTGGGCACTTTACTAGCTATACTGGGCACTATACTAGCTATACTGGGCACTATACTAGCTATACTGGGCACTTTACTAGCTGTACTGGGCACTATACTAGCTATACTGGACACTTTACTAGCTATACTGGACACTTTACTAGCTATACTGGGGCACTATACTAGCTATACTGGGGCACTATACTAGCATACTGGGCACGATACTAGCTATACTGGGGCACTTTACTAGCTCTAATGGGGCACTATACTAGCTCTAATGGGGCACTATACTAGCTCTAATGGGGCACTATACTAGCTCTAATGGGGCACTATACTAGCTCTAATGGGGCACTATACTAGCTCTAATGGCTATAATGGGGCACTATACTAGCTCTAATGGGGCACTATACTAGCATACTGGGCACGATACTAGCTATACTGGGGCACTTTACTAGCTCTAATGGGGCACTATACTAGCTCTAATGGGGCACTATACTAGCTCTAATGGCTATAATGGGGCACTATACTAGCTCTAATGGGGCACTATACTAGCATACTGGGCATGATACTAGCTATACTGGGGCACTTTACTAGCTATACTGGGCACTTTACTAGCTATACTGGGCACTAAACTAGCTCTAATGGCTATAATGGGGCACTATACTAGCTCTAATGTGGCACTATACTAGCTCTAATGGGGCACTATACTAGCTCTAATGGCTATAATGGGGCACTATACTAGCTCTAATGGGGCACTATACTAGCATACTGGGCACGATACTAGCTATACTGGGGCACTTTACTAGCTATACTGGGCACTTTACTAGCTATACTGGGCACTATACTAGCTATACTGGGCACTATACTAGCTATACTGGGCACTTTACTAGCTGTACTGGGCACTATACTAGCTATACTGGACACTTTACTAGCTATACTGGACACTTTACTAGCTATACTGGGGCACTATACTAGCTATACTGGGGCACTATACTAGCTATAGTGGGCACTATACTAGCTATACTGGGCAGTTTACTAGCTGTACTTGGCACTATACTAGCTATACTGGGCACTTTACTAGCTATACTGGGCACTTTACTAGCTATACTGGGCACTTTACTAGCTGTACTGGGCACTTTACTAGCTGTACTGGGCACTATACTAGCTATACTGGGCACTATACTAGCTATACTGGGTACTTTACTAGCTATACTGAGGCACTACCTACCCATACTGGCCACTATGCTAGCTATAACGGGACACACTGGGGGGATCACGCGGCCAGCATTTCCTACCCCCGGCTTATATGAGGGTCAATAATTTTTTTCCTGTTTTTTTCGGGTAAAAGTTGGGGGTCGGCTTATATGCGGGTCGGCTTGCTTGCGAGTATATACGGTATATATTTTTTTATTACAGTAAAGTAAGTTTGTCCTCATCAAGCAGAGTCCACAGGTACAATGCAAATGCAATTTTGGCCTACTTACTGTTAGTTAAGAGAGCCATTTGTAATCGCTCTGTGGTAAAAATTCCCTCAGCACGAAAAAAAACAACAACACTGAGGTAAAACACACCTATATAGTTGCTCTGAGGTAATATTAACTTTACAATAAATAAATTGAACCACTCAGAGAAAAAATACAGCTGAATAGACGCTTTGAGCTACAACTGACGTCTGTGATAACTATCTGAGGTAAAATACAGCTCAAGCGAAAAAAAAAAAAAGAGATTCCAGTTGAAAAAAAAAGTCACTTCCGATCAAATAAACCGTTAGATCGAATACTTTATTTTTTATCTTGATCTTTTTTCTCAATTTGATTTTTCTGCATATTCGATCATTTTCCTCGGATTTTTAGCCTAATCGAACATTCGTGTATGGTACCTCGAAAACAACTATGTGATTTTTTTTTTTTTGATCTAACGGTGTAATTGAACGAATTTATCTAATTGAAAAAATGGTACCATGTATGGGCACCATGAATGACAGTCTCCCTTTAATACTTATAGTACATCTTCCTTTATGCTCACGCTTCCCCCGTGTCTCATCCCAACGCAGCCACAACAATAACGTATCTGTCATGTTACACGCTTGTCATTGCGCTCGCTCCGTGGTAACGTTCTGAGACTTTGACATCAAATCCTTCAGGCTCTTTTTTTCCCCATTGTTGACTGCACGAACCGCGGAATAGGCGGACGTGTTGCATGCGGGATCAAAGCGCACTACTATACATTAAACGTGGGCGCCCGGGCCGCCTTCACTGAAGAGTAAAATCAGATTAGCCACGGCGCACGGTGAATGTCCAATCACCCAGGTAAAGAATATGAGGGTAATCAACTGTGCTTTATCCTGACCTGATTATTACGCCCGTGAAAACTGATCTTACACGGATTAATGGGTGACTAAACGTCAGACAAAAAACAATATGCCTGGTGAAGGAAAGATTCCAAACTTCCAAAATATCAGTGAGCAAAATCTCAATGGTTTTCATTACAAAATGTTATCTTTGATCAGTATGAAATCATTCGGTCAGATTTCTGCAGAGACTATTATTATTATTACTATTATTAACCACTTGAGAACCACAGTGGTTAAGCCCCCTAAAGACCAGTCTTTTTTTTCAAAATTGGCCACTGCAGCTTTAAGGCCAAGCTGCAGGGCCGCACAACACAGTACACGAGTGACCCCCCCCCCTTTTCTCCCCACCAACAGAGCTCTCTGTTGGTGGGGTCTGATCGTCCCCACAGTGTTTATTTTTTTTTTGAATAAATATTTATGTTGTCATTTTTACAAAAAATTTTACTGTTTCCCTTTTTTTTTCTTTTTCTCAATCTCCTCCCTCCCCCAATCACGGTGATCGGCTGTCATAGGCTTCTGCCTATGAGAGCCGAAAGCTCTCTTGTCCCCCAGGGGGACAGCCGTGTCACACGGCCGTCACCAGTGCATAGCTGCTGCTGATCACAGCGCTGCACTATGTAAATAGACGGTGATCAAGCCATCTAACAGACTCCCGAGTGGCAATAGCCGCTCCGAGACTGAAGACGGGGCGGAGCTCCGCTCCCGAGAAGGAGATGCGCGCTCACCCTGTGCGCGATCTCCTTCAGTAGCCGGCTCCAGGACCTGACGCCAATTGGCGGTAGGCGGTCCTGGGGCTGCCGCCGTGGCCACGCCCATTGGCGTGGAGCGGTCTTAGGGTAGTTAAATATTTTATTTAGCACCAACTTCTTCTGCAGCGCTGTACATGGTATATTGTCCCAACACTTAACTGTCCCTCAGAGGGGCTCACAATCTAATACCGACTACAGTCAGATGTCTATATATCGTGTATGTATGTATCGTAATCTAAGGACAATTTTTATTTAGGGGAAGCCAATTATCTGTATGTTTTTTTGGGATGTGGGAAGTAGCCATAGTGCCCAGAGGAAACCCATGCAGATACGGGGTAAACATACAAACTCCATACAGAGAGTGCTCTGACTGGGATTTGAACCTCTCTCTTTCCTGCTTTCAGAAGCCATTTACTACCAAGAAAGTGGTGTATGGCTGTAATTCCCTATCAGTGAGGATTATGCTATAGTCCGACTCGGTCCCGACCCGGACAGAAACTGTCACTTGCATACCTGATGTTTAGCTCTTTCAAGCAGAAAAAAATAAAAAAAGGAACACAGCCTAGTTATCCGTGTGCTTGGCACTGTACATACACATGTCTATCTCATCATGTCACATGTCACCTCGGCTGTCCTTTAATTTTGGGCGAAGGAGGGCTGGACATAGTCATGGGGTGTTACTGCACATAAAAAAGAAAGTAAACCCAGATAGGATAATGATATGGACACTAAAAATGATCTATAATATGCATATTACTCAGGCTTGCATGTACATTAATTTGATAGGTCCGATTCCAAACTTCAAGGATTTGCATGAAATCTGCAAGCAAGCCAGAATTATTGGCATCTTTTTTTACCATAAGGCAATGTAGGCTCGTGCCCACAGGCTCCTGATGAAGTAAAGGTGGGCCCCACCCCTCCTCGAGTATCTCTTTCCCTCCTTCCCTTTGCAGAGTCCTGGTGAGAGTATAAATGGAGGTAACTCACCCTGCTTTCAGCTTTTCACTGACGAGATCTCTCTTCAGTCAGGGGCACCACTAGCTATTCAATACTAAGGGTACTTCTGGCTACCTAATGCTAAGGGGCACCTGTAGCTACCTATGACAGGCAAGGCAAGTAAGGGAGAAGTGACAGCTGGTCCGGCCAGCACACTTGCAGTGCAGTTTGGTGGGGGGTTTGTAGGTTCATGGAGGGTGAAGTCTAAAGGTGGCCACTAACGATCCAATTTCCAATCCAATCCAATCTTTGCTTCCCATCTATTACAACCGACAAGAAAATCCAAATTTTGGTTTGCCGAAAATTGAATCGGACGACTATTTTCATAATTGTTCGTTATCGATTTTGCCTATCAACTAAGATTATTTACAAACAATCCGATCAGAATTTCTGATCGCTCCAAAAGAAAATGTAGATACTACTGTCTTGTCTTATATGTTCAGAGGGGCCCAGCCATGGAAAGGATAGGTTAAGGAGGACTATCCAGAGGCCCAGTACTGAGGTAAGTATTCAATTTTACTTTATTTTTTTTCCACTTTAGATACCCTTTAATGGGTATCTAAAGTGGGTACTGCCAAAGAGTTGGGAAACAGGTTTTCATTGTATATCACGCCAGACTATTATGTTTGTAACTCTTTTTAAATGTTTTTTTTTCCCTCCAAAATGCCCCTCTAGTCATTTCAGTTTTGCAAAGGTAGAGATTAACTTTGTACTATTTTTGCCAAACGTAAAAAAAAAGTGAATTTTTTTTTTGGCTTCAGTCCAAGGCCTCGTTCACATCATGACGCGCTTATATGCACATTTGGAAGAGTGTGTGTGTGACACGCAAAAACGTCAGAAAGGGCATAGACAGCCCTTCTGCCGTTCACATCATATGTGCTGTGTAGCAGTACGATGCACTATGATGTGCTTGCGTACTTCAAGCACACAGCTGCCCCATTCACTGCAATGAATGGAATCAGCAGCGCAGCGGGTAGCGGTGCAGATGTCGTGCGATCGTACGCATTGCCTTCCGATCGCATGGCCATTTGCGCTAGTTAGATGTGAACGAGGCCTAACACCTGATTACCAAAGAAACAAACATGCTACGGTAGTCGTTCTGCAGAATGACACATTTTTCCCTACAACTTCATTTCGTTTGCTGTAGAGTCTGGCGAGCCTCTGTAGACCTTTTTCCGCGTGAGATATTTATGGGGAGTTGTTTGTTCTGGCTGTTTGCAAAGCAGGAGGCTGCTGATAAAATGTGCAAATGTCTTAATTTGCAGGCACTTTACTTTCAGCAGGCTTTGTGCTCACAGTGTGAACAGGGTCATGACGCTATCATTTGTTCTAAGTAAAAGAAAATCACTGATTATGGAGAAGAAAGTACTTTTTTTTTGGTTACCAGCATCTACATGAGTTGAACTTTTACTAAAATCTTTTATAAAAAGCCTTCTCTTATGCTGGGCATACACGGGTCAATCCGGATCGACCCCCGCCACGTCCGCGCGTGCAGCCAGACCGGATTGATTCCCGCTCATCCCCGCCGGCGTTTCTTATCTTCTGCTCGATTCGCCGCTATTGTCCGCCCGCGGGTATTGAGCGTGGAATCGATCCCCGCAGTGATCGGACACGTCGGATATTATCAATCAAGCCATCAGGCTCGATTGATAAGACTCCCTCGACGCCGTGTATGCCCAGCATAAGTTAACACTTTTTAAGCACACATGTATGTGTAGCTATTGTGCTGGTGCCCAGTTCAAGGAAAAAAAACGAAAGTCAGGAAAATTTAGGAGGTTTGAGAAACAAGTTGGCTGTTATTCTTGGTATATACAGGGGGTGGACAAAAATATGGAAACACCCGGCAAAAGACATATAATCTTGACTAATAAGGCGTAGGACCACCCTTGGCATTCAGAACTGCTTGAAGTCTCCTTGGAATGGAAAAAACAGAGGTCTTGTAAAGTTTGTAGGTGAAACTTGTACCTTTCTACCTGCAAAATTGTGGTTAAAGTGGACCTGAACTCTTGCAAAGTATACAAGGAATACATGTCAGAAATGCACTCTGTATATATTTAAAGAGTTTAGCCTGTGTAATTCCCCGTCATTTGTGTCTAATCACTAGTTGTAATTTGATCTCCCTGTGTCACATGACTGCCTATGGCAGATAAGCGGATAAGCCCATTTGAAAGCACAGGCTGTAAACAATATGGCTGCTTCTGTGAATCAGGAAGTAGAAACTGCAGATTTATTTTAGGATTTGTATCAGCTGCAACAAAGACATGTTTTTTTGTTTAAAGGTTATTATGCTGTTGTGTATCTTTAGAGCAGAGAGGAGTTCTGAGTTCAGGTCCACTTTAAAGGGATTCAGGATTAAATAAAACTTTTTATACATACCTGGGGCTTCCTCCAGCCCCATACCCATGGATTGCTCCCACGCCGCTCGGTCTTCTCGCAGCTCCAATACCGGGTCCCCGCACTTCCGTCAGTCGGCCCAGTCTACGCAGGAGGAGTGCGCCCTCTACGTATCTCTCCAGCAGCTGCTAATCCCTTGCATAGGCGTATATGTGTGTAGTGTAGTCTATATAACATAGTGTAGGGCCAATGTAGGGGAGGAAGGGGGGGAGGGAAGGGGGTGATTAAAAAAGGTAAACATTTGGTTTTTTTTTTATAAAAAGTAACAATAGCAGCAGCAGCAATCACCTACCACCAAAAGAAAACTCTATTTGTGAGAAGAAAAGGGGGTACAATTCATTTGGGTGCTAAGTTGTATGACCGAGCAATAAATCATTAAAGTTGTAAAGTGCCGAATGGTGTAAACCTCTGGTGCCCAAGTGGTTAACCTGGAAACACCTGTGGGTGGTGGCTTAGCATGGGCGGTGCAATTGTGGGCAGCAGGTTAGTGTGGGTGGTGGCTTAGTGTGGGCGGAGACTTAGTGTGGGCATTGGCTTAGTACAGGGGTGGCTTAGTGTGGGTGGTGCAGTTGTGGATGGCGGCATAGTGTGGGCTCAGCAGTTCTGGGTGGTGGCTTAGATTGGGCAGCAGCTTAGTGCGGTGGGTGTGGTGTGCACATCGCTAAGCATGCAATTCTTTTGAGAATTAAGGCCTGTTCATACTTGCTGCGTTTGTAGAACGCGTATAAATTCAAAGAAACGCAAGTTGAAAAACGCATGCGTTTTTCTTGCGTTTGAATGCGTTTTCTATTGCGTTTTGCATAAACACGTGACCCAGGGGAAAAAAAATTATGGGAACCGCAGAGGAAAACGGACGCTAAAAACGCAATAGTACGCGTTTTTGATACGCGTCCATAGACTTTCATAGCGTCCGTTTCTATGCGTATCGCACAGAACTGCGTGCAGCAATGCGGATGAGAAACGTATGCGTCCCATACGCATACATGTGAACTAGCCCATTCAAAAGCATTAGGAGCCGTTTCTATGTGTTTTTTGTTCCAGTACGCGTTCCCTGAAAACGGCTAGGAACGCATATAGTGTGAACAGGCCCTTAGGGGTTTTCCTGGTTATTAATATTTACAACCTAAATATAATTTTATTTCTCTAAATAGAAGATATATGCAATTATTCAGCTTCAAGTGAGCAAAAGCTATCTCCCATAAGGCACCACCATAGAATAAGCAAATTGTTCTTTGAAGGCAAGGGGTACATCCAGCTGATACAACTCCTTCAATAAATCTGCATTGTTTCTACTTCCTGCTTTCATGGAAGCAGACATATTTTTACATCCTGTGCTTTCATATGAGCTTGTCTGCCCTATCTGCCATGGAAGTCAGGTGACACAGCGGAGAGATCAAATTACAATTTGAGATTAGTCACAGATGAGAGGGAATTAGTCAGGCTAAACTCTCTAAATACATACAGGGTGCATCTCTCTATGTTTTCCTTCTGTCCTGTGCAAGAGTTCAGGTCACTTTAAAGTCTCTTTAATTTTTATAGAACTTCTGTAATCCAGCTATTTAGGATTTGTTAGTCTTTGTGTGATGCCTTGAAAATGCTCCTCCCCTCCAAAAAAATTGTATGTTTCAAATCACATGCAACTTCCACAGTGCCACAGGTGTCTTGGCTACACTATAGCTTCCTCTGTGTTAGCAGGCATACACCAATTATTTTTCTTTCATGCCCACCATGTACCATTATTTATACTTTTCAGCAAAATGTCCATGTTTGTATTAATTTGCATTCAATGTTTGAACTACGGTATTTGGGCTTCTCATAAATCAATTATACCTTTTCAGGATAATTCTCCACAAATAATTCAAAGATATAGATCTCTCTGAAAAAAGGCTTTATCGTTAGAGATGTCGCGTACATCAAATTTTGGGCGAACAGCAAACACAAACTTCCCCAAAGTTTCGAGAACATGGAAACCGCTATAGACTTCAATGGCCAGGCGAATTTTAAAACCTACAGGGACTGTTTCTGGCCACAAAAGTGGTGGAAAAGTTGTGTCAAGGGATCTAGCACCTGGATGGGAGCATGCCAGAGGGGGATCCATGCCAAAAGTCCCACCAAAAATTACAGAGTTGAAGCAGAGTCGGGTTTTAATCCCTAAATGGAAGAAATCACATTATGCACAGCTCTGGGTGTCAGTGGGCTGTGGAGTGTCACACATACAGAAATGCAATAGTACTATTAGAATACAGTGAAATAATAATGCACTGGAGTAGTACTGGAACTGCAACTTAATGTAACAACAGAAGTAGTGTGCACACATCTCTGGGTGTCAGTGGGCTGTGGAGTGTTACACACAAAATAAAAAAACAGGAGACCGATGTACTATCCCTCATAAGAGCTATTTGGGGTGCTTTTAGCTAGTCAGTGAGGATTGAGGAACAAGATTTCCCTACCTATCTGCAGCAGGTCTGACCCCGCTCTCACTAACAGCAGCCAGCAAAGAATAAATCCAATATAGCCGCGGCAACTGCTTTTAATAGGGTGGGGTGGAGGTGGGGGGGGGGGGGGGCGGTCCAGAAGGGGGTGCTAGCTGATTGGTTGCCAAGTGTCTGCTGACTGTGAGGTAAGGGATCAAAGTTTGGTTCCATGATGATGTATAGGGGGCGGGTCGAAAACGCTAAATGTTTGCAGTTTGCCGAGAACTCAAATAGTGTTGGGCGAACATCTAGATGTTCGGGTTCGGGCCGAACAGGCCGAACATGGCCGCGATGTTCGGGTGTTCGACCCGAACTCCGAACATAATGGAAGTCAATGGGGACCCGAACTTTTGTGCTTTGTAAAGCCTCCTTACATGCTACATACCCCAAATTTACAGGGTATGTGCACCTTGGGAGTGGGTACAAGAGGGAAAAAAATTTAGCAAAAAGAGCTTATAGTTTTTGAGAAAATTGATTGTAAAGTTTCAAAGGAAAAATTGTCTTTTAAATGCTGAAAATGTCATGTTTCTTTGCACAGGTAACATGGTTTTTACCGCCAGGCAGTCATAAATGTAATAAAGAGAAGAGGTTCCATAAACAGGGACCGGTAACGCTAACCCAGCAGCAGCAGCAGCACACGTGATGGAACAGGAGGAGGCGCAGGAGGAGAAGGCCACGCTTTTTGAGACACAACAACCCAGGCCTTGCATGAGGACAAGAAGCGTGCGGATAGCATGCTTTTTACCGCCATGCAGTCATAAATGTAATAAAGATAAGAGGTTCAATAAACAGGGACCGGTAACGCTAACCCAGCAGCAGCAGCAGCACACGTGATGGAACAGGAGGAGGCGCAGGAGGAGAAGGCCACGCTTTTTGAGACACAACAACCCAGGCCTTGCATGAGGACAAGAAGCGTGCGGATATAGCAGCAATGCTTTTTGCCGCCATGCAGTCATAAATGTAATAAAGAGAAGAGGCTCAATAAACAGGGACCGGTAACGCTAACCCAGCAGCAGCAGCAGCACAGAGCACACGTGACGGAACAGGAGGAGGCGCAGGAGGAGAAGGCCACGCTTTGAGACACAACAACCCAGGCCTTGCATGAGGACAAGAAGCGTGCAGATAGCATGCTTTTTACCGCCATGCAGTCATAAATGTAATAAAGATAAGAGGTTCAATAAACAGGGACCGGTAACGCTAACCCAGCAGCAGCAGCAGCAGCACAGAGCACACATGATGGAACAGGAGGAGGCGCAGGAGGAGAAGGCTACGCTTTGAGACACAACAACCCAGGCCTTGCATGAGGACAAGAAGCGTGCGGATATAGCAATGCTTTTTGCCGCCATGCAGTCATAAATGTAATACAGATGAGAGGTTCAATAAACAGGGACCGGTAACGCTAACCCAGCAGCAGCAGCAGCACAGAGCACACGTGATGGAACAGGAGGAGGCGCAGGAGGAGAAGGCCACGCTTTTTGAGACGCAACCCAGGCCTTGCATGAGGACAAAAAGCGTGCGGATATAGCAATGCTTTTTGCCGCCATGCAGTCATAAATGTAATACAGATGAGAGGTTCAATAAACAGGGACCGGTAACGCTAACCCAGCAGCAGCAGCAGCACAGAGCACACGTGATGGAACAGGAGGAGGCGCAGGAGGAGAAGGCCACGCTTTTTGAGACGCAACCCAGGCCTTGCATGAGGACAAAAAGCGTGCGGATATAGCAATGCTTTTTGCCGCCATGCAGTCATAAATGTAATACAGATGAGAGGTTCCATAAACAGGGACCGGAAACGCTAACCCAGCAGCAGCAGCACACGTGATGGAACAGGAGCAGGCGCAGGAGGAGAAGGCCATGCTTTTTGAGACACAACAACCCAGGCCTTGCATGAGGACAAAAAGCGTGCGGATATAGCAGCAATGCTTTTTGCCGCCATGCAGTCATAAATGTAATACAGATGAGAGGTTCAATAAACAGGGACCGGAAACGCTAAACCATCCCAGATGTTCATTGGTCATGTTACTTGGTTGGGGTCCTGGAGTGTTGCGTAGTCATTTCCAATCCAGGATTGATTCATTTTAATTTGAGTCAGACGGTCTGCATTTTCTGTGGAGAGGCGGATACGTGAACCTTGCAGGCAACGGCATTCTTCAAGCTTCGGGTTATTTTGCTGACCACGTGCTCATGCAACTCAGGCACTGCAGAGCACGCAAAGTGGTAGCGGCTGGGAACCACGTAACGTGGGATGGCCACTGACATCATGCCCTTGAAGCTGTTTGTCTCCACCACTCGATATGGCAGCATTTCGCAGGCCAGAAGCTTGGCTATGCTGGCTCTTACTGCCACGGCCCGGGGGTCATTTGCTGGCAATTTCCTCTTGCGCTCAAACATCTCCGAGACAGACAACTGAACCGTAGGGCTGCACAACGAAGGGCTGTTGGTTGTTGTGTTTGATGAACACTGGGAGACCTCAAGAGCACTACTCCGGAAAGTGACAGTGTCAGCGTCATCTGATTTTTTGGAATGTTTTGAACCACGCAATGGCTGGGCTACTGCTGCTGCTGAGGCGGGTCTGGTGGTGAGTCTGGTGAACCCAAGGGAGGCAGTGTTGCTGGTGGTACCCTGTCCTGCCGCGTTTGCCCACAGAGTGGGATGTTTGGATAGCATGTGGCGGCTCATGCTGGTGGTGGAGAGGTTGTTAATACTTTTCCCCCTGCTCAGGCGGGTCTTGCACACCTTGCAAATCGCCATGGTAACATCCTCAGTGCAGTCTTCAAAGAAAGCCCAGAATTTGGAGCACCTGCCTTGCTGGCGATTTCTGTTTGCGCCTCTTTTGCCTCTCACTTGAACTTCCACGCTTGTGGTGCCTGAAATTGCGCGCCGCCTACCTTGTGGCACAAGGCGAACTCGTGCAGCAGTGGGTTCTTCAACAGACTCATCTGTGCTGCTGCTACGACGGCGATGTTCTCGTTCACAAACAAAATCTGGGTCTATGTCCACATTGTCCATACCCTCCTCTTCCATCTCCTCAAACTCGTCATATGTCATTGTGGGGGGCCGCCGCCGTGGAGTACAGCTCCCCAGCACAACCGTCAGGGGAAACACCTCTTCCCTTGCCCCTCCCTCTTTCACCGGATTTCTTCCTCATTTCACTTATCCTTACAGTACACGCTGACTGGCAGCAGTACAGTGGCAGTACAGAAATGCTATACAGTGGTGGGTGAGCGGTGTACCACTATTGCCAGCAGCGACACAGAGCACAATGCTATACAGTGGCGGGTGAGCGGTGTACTACTGTTCCCAGCAGACAAAGAGTGGCAGTAAACACAATGCTATATAGTGTGGCTGAGCCGTGTACACAGAGTGGCAGTAAACACAATGCTATATAGTCTGCTATATAGTCACCCCGAACGGGGTGATGTTCTGCAGCACCCGAACAGTGGCGAACACTGTTCGCCCAACACTACTGGGAACGCAGATTTTAGTACCTAAACACACGATACAACATGTTTTCCGGGGTCGGACTCTGAGGCACATACAGATGGTCCCGATCATCATCCTCATCATACAACTCTTCTCCTGAGTCTGACCCACCCACCACCTCTGCCACCCCAACATCCCCAGACACAGTCACAGACCCCTCATCGTCCTCAACATTAACTTGGGATGCTGGCCTGAGCCCGACCTCCTCCTCCACATCAGGCCCCATCATCCCCTCAATGGCAGCCCTCATTAATCGCTCTGGCGCCGGACCGATGGACACAACGTTCTCCTCCGGGGAGGGCTGCTGCTGACCACTGGCTGCTGGGGTGGATGTTATAGCTTGCGTGGGGCGTTGGCTGTTGCTGTTGTTGGGAGTGCTGCTCACAGCGGAGGTCTCTGAGGAACTCATGGTGAGCTCATATAGTGGTTGACGGTGAGTGGAGTATTACTGATCCCAGCAATATACACACTGACTGGCAGAGTACGCAATGCTATATAGTCTGGCTGAGCCGTGTACACAGAGTGGCAGTGAACAATGCTATATAGTCTGGCTGAGCGGTGTACACAGAGTGGCAGTACACACAATGCTATATAGTCTGGCTGAGCCATGTACACAGAGTGGCAGTAAACAATGGTATATAGTCTGGCTGAGCGGTGTACACAGAGTGTCAGTAAACAATGGTATATAGTCTGGCTGAGCGGTGTACACAGAGTGTCAGTAAACAATGGTATATAGTCTGGCTGAGCGGTGTACACAGAGTGTCAGTAAACAATGGTATATAGTCTGGCTGAGCGGTGTACACCGAGTGTCAGTAAACAATGGTATATAGTCTGGCTGAGCGGTGTACACAGAGTGTCAGTAAACAATGGTATATAGTCTGGCTGAGCGGTGTACACAGAGTGTCAGTAAACAATGGTATATAGTCTGGCTGAGCGGTGTACACAGAGTGTCAGTAAACAATGGTATATAGTCTGGCTGAGCGGTGTACACAGAGTGTCAGTAAACAATGGTATATAGTCTGGCTGAGCGGTGTACACCGAGTGTCAGTAAACAATGGTATATAGTCTGGCTGAGCGGTGTACACAGAGTGTCAGTAAACAATGGTATATAGTCTGGCTGAGCGGTGTACACAGAGTGTCAGTAAACAATGGTATATAGTCTGGCTGAGCGGTGTACACAGAGTGTCAGTAAACAATGGTATATAGTCTGGCTGAGCGGTGTACACAGAGTGTCAGTAAACAATGGTATATAGTCTGGCTGAGCGGTGTACACAGAGTGTCAGTAAACAATGGTATATAGTCTGGCTGAGCGGTGTACACAGAGTGGCAGTAAACACAATGCTATATATAGCGTGGCTGAGCGAGGTGCACAGTGGCAGTACACACAATGCTATATAGTCAGGCTGAGCCGTGTACACAGAGTGGCAGTACACACAATGCTATATAGTGTGGCTGAGCGAGCGGTGTACTACTATTCCCAGCAGACACAGAACAGTAAACACAATGCTATATAGTGTGGGTGAGCGAGCGGTGTACCACTATTCCCAGCAGACACAGAACAGTAAACAGAATGCTATATAGTGTGGCTGAACGAGCGGTGTACCACTATTCCCAGCAGACACAGAACAGTAAACAGAATGCTATATAGTGTGGCTGAGCGAGCGGTGTACCACTATTCCCAGCAGACACAGAACAGTGAACAGAATGCTATATAGTGTGGCTGAGCGAGCGGTGTACTACTATTCCCAGCAGACACAGAACAGTAAACAGAATGCTATATAGTGTGGCTGAGCGAGGTACACAGAGTGGCAGTAAACAGAATGCTATATAGTGTGGCTGAGCGAGCGGTGTACTACTGTTCCCAGCAGCGACACACAATGACTGGGGGGGACCCTGGCTAGCGTGGCTGGAGAGCGAACTACCCTGCCTGCCTACCCAAAGCTAAACCCACAGAGAAATGGCGGAGATATGACGTGGTTCGGGTATTTATTTACCCGAACCACGTGACCGTTCGGCCAATCAGAGCGCGTTCGGGCCCGAACCACGTGACCCGTTCGGCCAATCACAGCGCTAGCCGAACGTTCGGGGAACGTTCGGCCATGCGCTCTTAGTTCGGCCATGTGGCCGAACGGTTTGGCCGAGCACCGTCAGGTGTTCGGCCGAACTCGAACATCACCCGAACAGGGTGATGTTCTGCAGAACCCGAACAGTGGCGAACACTGTTCGCCCATCACTAAACTCAAACAGCGGAAATTCGCCGGCAAACAATTCGTGCCATCTCTATTTATCATATTGAGCAAATAAAAAATGTATCCTGTGCTCTTAGTGTTTTCCTCCCAAAATATGCAGATGTCTTGTAATGGGTTCTGCTTTTAAAAATGTTAAATTGCTAGCACAATTGCAATACAATGGCTGGCGATGGAAATGTAATATTTACACATGCTGTATACACAAGCCGAAGCATACCATTTTTTCCAGAAGGAAAGCTAAAAAGCAATAAGAACATGGAAGAGGCTGCTACTGGCAGCATTTTACAGGGGATCCAGTTAGTTCTAGCAGCTCAAAACCAATGATGCACAAAGTGGACTAAACAGAAACCTGTTAACCTAAACATCTGAAACCAAAGGTTGCATGAAAATCTGTCTATAATAAGGTTCGGCAAACTTTATTTGGTCTTAAAGCAAACCTAAACTGAAAAATAAGTCAAAATAAACATACACACGTCATACTTACCTCCCGTGTAGTCTAAGTATCAATATCTTTCTCCTCTCCGGCATACTGTTTGTCCACTGTGATTGATGGAATTCTCCTTCCTCCATTTTAAAAATTGTGATGACCCGTAATGGCTTCCTGGTCAGCACACTGTTAAACTGTAATACTGCCTATATTGGAGCCATGGAGAAACATGGACATTTACTTGCACATTAGCTGTCCTTTCAGTTATTACTGACAGCAACTGATATATTAATACTATTTCAGTTCTGCCAAAATCTTGTCAGAACTGGAAGGAATTGTTGTAAGAAGAGAATGGTGAGCTTCTGAGAGGAACTGACAGCGAGGTAAGTATGTAATATTCATTTGCAGGTACATGGCGTGTTCACTTTATTGAGTGAGGTGGGGGTAAGGAGGCAATACGTTACTTGGAAATAAAGAAATACATATTCTACGTTACGTAAAATTTACAATTTGTCTTTTGGTCATCGGAGCCTTTTAACGTAACGGGTTCAGATTTATTTCAGAATTTTCAGAAAACGGTAAGAGAAAACAACTGACTAATAAATTGTGTTTATGCAAACATATGGAAGGGTTTCTCGTCGTTAAAAGAATATCATTTGCAATTAGTCAATGATTATTAATAGTACATAGTTTAATACCTTGAAAAGAATCCAGGAACTTGATCTCTAGTTTTAGAGGTTTTCAATGTCACATAAAACAACAGCAGATAAAGCCGGCATACTTGATGTGTGGGCTTTGTGCAGATGAATAGAATGAGAGGTGAAATTGGAACATTTGCAAAACAAATATCATAAAGAGAATTAACAAAATGCAACGTGGACCCTTAAAAAAGAATTCTAGCAATACAAATTTAAAACCGCCCCAGCTGATATTTATCAAAACACTTTTTGGCATTTTAAAGTGGACCTGAACTCTTGCACAGGACATAAGGAAAACATAGATAAATGCACCCTGTATGTATTTAGGGAGTTTAGCCTGTCTAATTCCCCTCATCTGTGACTATTCACCACTGTAATTTGATCTGTCAGCTGTGTCCATTCAAGAATCTTCTCTGCCATGGCAGAGCAGCTAGGTTTTAAACAGTAGATGCTAACAATATGTCTGCTTCCATGTATGCAGGGCGTAGACATACTGCAGATTTATTGCAGGATTTGTATCAGCTGTAACAAAGAAATATTTTTCTTTAAAGGTTATTATGCTATTGCTTATCTTTTAGAGCAGAGAGGAAGTTATGTGTTCAGGTTCACTTTAAAGGAATTCCGAGCACCTCTCATGGGTATGCCTTTAAGCCAGACGACTTCCAACAAAGTCGTGCTATGACCCCTCTGGAGGAGCCTCTTGCAGTGGACATGCGTGTCACTTCCTCTTCCTGCTTCATTCAGTGATGCACTTCTCTAACAGAGAAGACAGGGGTGACCCGGAAGTGATAACATAGCCGAGATGGCAGCCACAATTTTTAAATTGAACGAAAACTATTTGGTGTAGAATGGCGATTCAGGGATCAAATGAAAGAGGTGAGCACAAGCTACAGAAAGGTATGCATCTTGAAGTACTTTGCAGTACACACCGGAGTCTCTTTAAAGGCATGTCCATGAGAGGTGCTCGGAGTCCCTTTAAATGAACAAAACCGAACTATGTCTAAATGCAGGAATAAAGCACCAACAGCTTGCAGAATCCCCTTGCCTACAAAAGTCTTGCCTCCTGTCCATCTCCTGCATTCTTTGGGTAGACAGGAGAAGATATCACTATTGTCTACAACTGCCAGTGAGGCTTGGAGGGGCAGTAGTCCACAGTGGCCATATCTCTGTGTCCAAACATCCTATGTAGGGAGTACAGTAAAATGTTTGATGCACTTAATGGGAGGGTAAGAGAAGGACAAACAAATACCCATATGCATGTGTGTGAGAAAAGTTGTCCTGTAAGTACTTTTCTCTGAGCCAATCACTTTGGGATCTATTGGTCAAGGAGTCAAGCAAAGCTTTAGAAATAACCTACAGATTGCCTTGTGCCCAAAGCATGGGTTTTCTCTTGTGACTTTCTAATGTGTCTCGTACAGTGATGGTCATGTCTAGGAGAAACCATATAG
Source organism: Hyperolius riggenbachi (assembly GCF_040937935.1). Lineage (NCBI taxonomy): Eukaryota > Metazoa > Chordata > Amphibia > Anura > Hyperoliidae > Hyperolius > Hyperolius riggenbachi. The sequence continues at coordinate 54,179,416 of NC_090655.1, read as the reverse complement.
AAGCATGCAATCAGTTTGGTCAGGTGACAGATATGCAAGTCTCTGATTTGCTAGTCATGATCATGTACTAAAACAGGATGTGCTCACAGCAAATCAGAGCTTTACAAATCTTATCTAACAAATCACATGCTTCTTCATGAGTTCTAGACATGACCATCATAAGTGCCTAGCTACACGGTGAAAGTGGAAGCTTGAGACCGGCTTTAATTTTCTTATTTCATTCATGGCAGGGAGGAAAAACTTTTCAACCCAGAATAATGGGATTTGCTAATGAAGATGTGCCCTGTTCTATCGGGGGACGTGTGATTTTTTTGTGATAAATCCGTTTTAAATAGCAAAATGTAAATCTTACAACGACGTTCCAAAGAAAATTCTCCTCAGTGGTGCACCTAAATGTGACCTGAATAATTCTACCTTGTTCTGAAGGATGAATCATTAAGACTTACTTAACAAGTCATTTGTCACCGTCACCTACTTCAGGATAAAATGAGGTTAAATCACCATAATTACACACTCGGCAATTTTCCCTATCTAATCATGTCGCTGAAAAGGGAGAAGTTTAACTTGATTGAAACATCTCTCCTCTTTCTGGAGAGCCTGAGCAAATTTCACAGAGAGAGATTGTTCTAATCCTCTCTAGCAAGCCCAAAGGATCTGGACGATTATGGACAGCTTAATTGACGGCCCCCAAATTTAAGAGGCAGCCTTGAATGTTTTGGGAATGTTCTGCTTCTGACAGAGGCTGGCAGTGAGACCCAATTGCGGGCGAGAATGCTAAAGGGTAAGTGCAGCCACACAGTAAATTAATCTTTGCTCAGAGATGGTTAAACAAAATACAGTCTTAGACATTTTTTTTCTTCTCCAGGTTGTACCAAATGTTCCAGACATTTCAAAATAGTACATAGTTTGGTTGAAATAAAACATCCCTCCTTCAAGTTCAACCAGAAAGAATTAAAAAAATACCGTCTTGAAACTGCACATATCCCAGTTGATCCAAGGGAAGGCGAAAAACCTTACAAGGCCTTGGCCAATTAGCTTTAAAAGGGGAAAATACCCGACTCCAGGTGACAGATAAATCCCGGAATCAACTCTCCCAGGAACACTGCGGTTCGATCGATTTTCAATAGGCTGCCTGCTGGAATCTTTTAAAAATCAATATGCTGTGTGTGGGAGGATTTGATTCCTTCTGAATCCACTTATTTGTGAAGGGAATCAATCATTTTGGAACATTGGGTAGAAATCTATAAGTGTATGGCCAGCTTAAGGCATCAGCGGGGGGTCCTTAGGGTTAGGCATCATGGGGGAGGGGGGGTATTGGCAGGAGGTCGTTAGAGTTAGGCATCGGTGGGTGGATTGGTTAGGGTTAGGCATCGAGAGGCTGGGCTCATGCGAGAGTGAGGTTAGGATATTTTAATCCTGGAATTAAAGAACAACTGAAGTGAGAGGGATATGGAAGCTGCCATATTTATTTCCTTTTATGCAATACCAGTTGTTTGGCAGTCCTGCTCATCCTCTGCCTCTAACTTTTAGCCACAGACCCTGAACAAGCATGCAGCAGATCAGGTGTTTCTGGCATTACTTGTCTGACAAGATTAGCGGCATGCTTGTTTCTGGTGTTATTCGGACACTACTGCAGCCAAATAGATCAGTAGGGCTGCCAGGTAACTGGTATTGTTTAAAAGGAAATAAATATGGCAGCCTCCATATTCTTCTCACATCAGTTGTCCTTTTAAGTAATCAGTAAATTACTGATATTGCCCTAGCAGATTTCTTTGGCACTAAGATTACTGTGGCGCCCAGGCATGGATTTATGTCACAGAAACCTAATGGCACAGATGTCCTGGCCCCTTAGACTTCACCCTCCATGAACCTAAAAGCCCCCACCAAACTGCACCACAAGTGTGCTGGCTGGCCCAGCTGCCTTTTTCCTTTGCCTGTAAGAGGTAGCTACAGGTCCCCCTTAGTATTAGCCAGATGTGCCCCTTTGGTAGCCAGAGGTACCCTCAGTATTAAGTTTCCCCTGACTAAAGGGAGATCTTGTCTGTGGAAAGCAGTAAGCCAGATGAGTAGCCTCACATTTACACTCTCATCAGAACTCTGCATAGGGAAGGAGGGAGGGAGGAACTCGCGGGGGAATGAGACACCTTTCCATCATCAGGTGCCTGTAAGCACATGCCTACAGTGCCTTATGTGCGTGGCTGCAGTGGCCATGCTATGTGGCTGGGCTTTCTAAAGGTGGCCATTAACAATCCAATTCCTAGCAAAAAATTGTTAGAGCAATCAGAAATTCTGATCGGATTGGTTGTATTGGATTTTCGGCAAACCAAAATTTGGATTTTCTTGTTGGTTGTGATAGATATAAAGCAAAGATTGGTTCGCTGATGGTGTAGTGAACGATTTTTCTTCCGATCAGAATCATCTGATCGCTCAAACTATTTTTTTTTGCTAGAAATTGGACTGTTAGTGGCCACCTTTAGTCACAGGACTGACTGGACAGCGGGACATCTTTTTTTTTTTTTCATGCAGGAAAAGCAACCTCCCTGTAATATATATTTTATGTATATATCTGACTGTCTGGAGCTCGGTTATGGCTGAGATGGGTGGAAAGCAGTGGACTTCTGCAACGCTCTGAAGGGGAGGGGCAGTTTCTCTTCCATCTCCATGTAACATGTTTCTCAGCTCGTCACCCATCTGCAGCCCGCTGTCATGTGAGAATTGCTGCAGCCTTGTATGAGGCGGCCAGTGACAGCATGGAAGGTATAATCCATTTCCGTTCAGTCTTATGTAAACATGACTGATTACCATCTAACACTGGCGGGGTGCACATTCGCGGCTCTGCTTCCCATTTCATTTCCTGTCACTTTATTGCCGCCTCTCAGTCGTCCTCGCTTCTCCTGCCCTGATTTCCCCCAGCCGCGGCCGGCTTCAGAAAAGAGCGCCACATAAGTGGAATTTAATAAAACCGTTTCACCTGCTGACGCTTCATAAACAAGAGCCTCTCCTTAACAAAATGATAAAGAACAAAACTAATTTACTTCAGCGACTGATCGAGAAAGACGCCAGTGGGATGGGATTTTTGCCCAACAACCCGACAGGGCCGGCGCCAGGATTTTTTTTATTGAGGTTGCTATGCAGGTGCTGGATCCACTGGTGGGGTATCTGCCGACCTCCAGCATGTTACCGGCCAATCACATGATAGGAAATGCCGGCTGCAGAGACAGAGTGGCAGCTGATGATGGAGGGGAAGAGGAAGCTTCTGCGCTGGAGGTGGAGGCTAGCGGAGAGGTGGCTATTGCTACTCCTCTCTCTTCTGTCTGCCGGCTGCCCCACACTTTATGGGGGAACTCTGGGGTGCTATGGAGCTGCTGGGGGGTGCTATAGCACTGGAAAGCCCCACCTGGCGCCCCCCCTCCCCGGCTGGTGCTACCATATGGGTAACCTGGGCAATTGTCCAATGGTCCTAAGCCAGCTTCTGAGCCCCCCCCCCCCCCCCCCCCCAGGTCACCCCCAAACTTCTCTGTGCTCCCAGAGGACATTGCAGACTCTTCGGCAATGTAGAACTCACCTGTCCCAGCAGGCATGCTCTTGTGTCAGTCTGTGGCTCCATGCTCCCATTTTCATCCACCACTGGCCGCATCTTCTCTGTGACCTGCGACATGTTGTATTAGCATGCAGAGAAGAAGCGTCCCTGTGAGGATGACAATGGAAATGCATGGAGCCATGGACTAATGGAGGAGCATGTCCCCAGGGACAGGTAAGTTGCTACTCCTCTGAAGACTCTAGCGGGGCCCTGGGGAGCACAGTTAAGTTGGGGAGGGAATCTAGGGGCATGACCCAGCAGGTGCCTCGGGCCATGGGGAAAAATTGTGCCATGACCAGGACCGGTTCAACACCCAGGCATGGCGGGTAAAGGGAGGGGGGGGGGGGTGTTCAGGGGGGGTTGGGTGCATGCTGTGAAAACACAACATTTTGACACTCAGGGGTATGGTGGTGGGGCAGCCAGGCAGGTGGTGGAGCTGGTGGTGCTAAACCGATTTCTGATCAATTTCATGCTGAAATCAATCAGAATTCGGTCTGTGGTATATGTGCAGGCAAAAGATTACTCTCTGATCAGATTCAATCAGAGAGGGATTGGTTTCATGCTCGCTCTGCCCATACATCAGGAAATGTATGGCTACCTGTAATACTCAGTATAGACCCATAATCCCCTTTCCCCACTCCATCTCTCCTACACACATTCTCACACTCTCCCTTAACTTTTTTCATACATTAGAATTCCCCCCTACAGCCTTATTACTTCACCTGTCCAGTCTGAAAGTGCACCAGCATCTTCCCTTTACAAGAGAATAATGTAAATACAATCAGAAGAGATCTCAGATAAAGCTAAATGGGGTGTTCATCTGACCTGCTCTGTTCAGGAACATGGGCAACACAGTGGTGTGGTGGATAGCAGCCTCACCTTCCAGTGCTGGGTCCCCGGTTTTAATCCGGGGCACTATCTGCACAAAGTTTGTATGTTCTCCCCGTCTGTGTGGATTTCTTCCGGGCACCCGGTTTCCCTCCACTTCCCAAAAACATACAGATAAGTGAATTGGCTTCCCCCTAAACTGGCCCTAGACTACGATACATACACCACACGGTACATACATAGACATACGACTATGGTAGGGATTAGATTGTGAGCCCCTCTGAGGGACAATTAAGTGATAAGACAATATAATTTGTACAGCGCTACAGAGGATGCCGGTGCTATATATATACTAAATAATAATAATGTTAGAAGCAACAATTTATTCTTAAGGTGAACCTCCGGACTAAAAATCTACTCAGCAGAACTGAAAAGGCTTGGTGTTTCTTTAACAGTTTTACAGCATCAGAACTTTGTTTTTCTTACCAAAGCATCATTTTTAGCTGCATTTTAGCTAAGCTCCACCCATCAAAGAAAACTGCCTGGGCTTTTTTTCCTTGATGCTGTGCAAAGCATGATGGGATTTCCTATGTTGTTGTTCACATTGCCTAGCAACTGGGAGGGGTGATCAGCACACAGGACAGTTGGAACTGTGTCTCATGCTGCCTGTCGCTTCCTTTCAACCAAAAAAATGGCTGCCTCCATGAAATCACAAACCTTTGCCTGTTCTTTAAAAATAGGGTGGGTAAGAAATTATATTAACTATCTTTTTTAATTAACATAACTAATGTAACTTAATGACAGTATGTTTGTTTAGGCTGAAGTTCCTCTTTAATAAGTCCAGGACAGTCTACATGTATTATTGGTTCTCAGTGGTCTGCGACCCACATATTTTACACCCACAATAAAAAGCATGTAAATAGAACACAAAGGGTGCTATTGCAAAAACAAATCTCCCATCAATAGGATAAAAAGATATGCAGCGATAAAAAATGCAAGCACACCTTTTTTTTTTCCTTTGCAGTAACATAACTGTGTTTATGAAATATATTTCACACTGAGGACTAATTATGTCCAACAACTAGTACAAATTCATGCAGTGCAAAGTCTTAACAAATACATCATGAATCACAAATATGAGTTTACAGAATATACTACACAAGGGGCTCGATTCACCAAGCGGTGCAAAGTGTTAGCACCGTGGTGAAAAGGCCCTTATCACGCCTAAAGTCACTTTAGGCATGATAAGAAGAAACTCGCGCGAAGTTGCCACCGACGCTTCGCGCGAAGCTCCCATTAAGCCCTATGGGACTTTGCGCGCGCACTCACGCGCGTACGCGCGAACGCGCTTACGCGCGGTAACTTCGCGCGAAGAACAGGAAAAATCGGTGATAACTCAGTGGTGAAAAGGTCATCACGCCTAAAGTCTTTTAGGCGTGATAACTGGGTTATCACCGCTTTGTGAATCGAGCCCAATATCTATACCTCAGCAACAATAGAGACACGATAAATCAGGCCATATGGATTTTTGTTACCAGTGCACAGACAGACATTAAACAGGGGCGCAGGGTGAAGCAGACATTTCTAAATATCGTATATAACAATGTTTTATGTATTTTCCATGAATATTTCCATTAGACTAATAAATATAGTTAAATAACGCTGTTAAAAGGACATGGCATGAAGCTAAAATAAGTGGTAATAACGATAGTAAAACACAATATTACCGATACTTTACTACAACTAAACCTAACCCTACTCCCACACAGGGCCCTCCCCCCTCAGATGCCCCCCTTCCTGCCACTTAACCCTAACCCCACCTTCCTGATACCTAAAACCCCCCTTCCTGATACCTAACCCTGAAACCCCCTTCCTGATGCCTAATCCTAAAACCCCCCTTCCTTCACTCCTGATCCTAAAACTCCCCTTCCTGATGCCTTACCCTGAAACCCCCTTCCTGATGCCTAATCCTAAAACCCTCCTTCCTTCACTCCTGATCCTAAAACCCTCCTTCTTGATGCCTAACCCTAAACCCCTTCTTCCTGATACCTAACCCTAAAACTCCCCTTCCTGACGCCTGATCCTAAAACCCTCCTTCCTGACACCTCACCCTACAACCCCCCTTCCTGAAGCCTAACCATAAAACCTTCCTTCCTGATGCCCAAACCTAAACCCCCCATCCCGACACCTAATCATAAACTCCCCCTTCCTGACGCCTAACCCTAAAACCCTCCTTCCTGATGCCCAAGTCTAGAGATGAGCGTAATGACCTAATTACGATTTTGCGAAATTTCGCGTAATTAGTGTAATTACGATTATGGCCGTAAGTACATAATCGTAATGAAGAAGGATTTCGCGAAATTTCGCGTAAGCGTAATTTTCGCATTACTGTCGTATCATGCCGTAATTTCGCATTAAACGCTACCGTAATTTCGCGTTAAACCGTAACGCTCCGTATAATATAAAAAAGCCGCCGACTTTAAGGGTTAATAGCAAAGCCCCCTTAAATGCTAAGAGCCTCAAATTTGGAGAATATATTAAGGAGATCAGGAGGAATAAGAGGAAAAATTTTTTTTTCAAAAAGACCTTATAGTTTTTGAGAAAATCGATGTTAAAGTTTCAAAGGAAAAATGTAAACATTTAAAAACCCGCCGACTTTAACGGTTAATAGCAAAGCCTGCTTAAAGTTTAGGAACACCAAATTCCCAGGGTATATTAAGGGGATCAGTGGGAATAAGAGGAAAAAATTTTTTTTCAAAAAGACCTTATAGTTTTTGAGAAAATCGATTTTTAAGTTTCAAGGGCGAAAATGTCTTTTAAATGCGGAAAATGTCAGTTTTTTTTGCACAGGTAACAATAGTGTATTATTTTCATAGATTCCCCCAAGTGGGAAGAGTTTTACTTACTTCGTTCTGAGTGTGGGAAATATAAAAAAAAAACGACGTGGGGTCCCCCCTCCCAGACCTCTTTAACCCCTTGTCCCCCATGCAGGCTGGGATAGCCAGAATGCGGAGCACCGGCCGCGTGGGGCTCCGCACCCTGACTATACCAGCCCGCATGGTCCATGGATTGGGGGGTCTCGGAAGGGGAGGGGCAGCCAAGCTTTCCCCTCCCCCTCCGAGCCCTTGTCCAATCCAAGGACAAGGGGCTCTTCTCCACCTCCGATGGGCGGTGGAGGTGGAGGCCGCGATTTCCTGGGTGGGGGGTTCATGGTGGAATCTGGGAGTCCCCTTTAAAAAGGGGTCCCCCAGATGCCCACCCCCCCCTCCCAGGAGAAATGAGTATAGAGGTACTTGTAGTACCCCTTACCCATTTCCTTTAAGAGTTAAAAGTAAATAAACACACAAACACATAGAAAAAGTATTTTAATTGAACAAAAAACATAACCACGAAAAAAGTCCTTTAATATTCTTAATTAACCATTAATACTTACCTGTCCCTTTAAATAAATGATCCCACGCAATATCCTCGGAAATGTTCTATCAGTTACAATGTAACAAAGTTATTATGTAACAACTTTGTTACATTGTAACTACGCCGCACCCGACGCCACTCGCCGCTCAGCCGCCGCATACGCGTCCGTGCAGGACGCTAAGTCCCCGCAGCTCCCGCTGTCCACCCCGCCCACATCTGTCACCCACATGTCACCCACATGTGGGTGACATGTGGGTGACATGTGGGAGAGGCGGGGAGGGCAGCGGAGCCGGCGGGGACTTAGCGTCCTGCACGGACCCGACAGAGCTCTGAGCTATAGCTCAGAGCTCTGAGAAGCATCTTTGTATTTGGGCTCCAAGGAGCCCCATTGGTCCTTAGCAGACCAATGGGGTTCCTTCAAATCAGAAGGAACCCCATTGGTCTGCTAAGGACCAATGGGGCTCCTTGGAGCCCAAATACAAAGATGCTTTCGAGAGCTCTGAGCTATAGCTCAGAGCTCTGTCGGGTCCTGCAGCGCAGACGCGGAGGCGGCGGCGGCGGTGGGTGACGTCGGGTGCGGCGTAGTTACAATGTAACAAAATTGTTACATTGTAATAACTTTGTTACATTGTAACTGATAGAACATTTCCGAGGATATTGCGTGGGATCATTTATTTAAAGGGACAGGTAAGTATTAATGGTTAATTAAGAATATTAAAGGACTTTTTTCGTGGTTATGTTTTTTGTTCAATTAAAATACTTTTTCTATGTGTTTGTGTGTTTATTTACTTTTAACTCTTAAAGGAAATGGGTAAGGGGTACTACAAGTACCTCTATACTCATTTCTCCTGGGAGGGGGGTGGGCATCTGGGGGACCCCTTTTTAAAGGGGACTCCCAGATTCCACCATGAACCCCCCACCCAGGAAATCGCGGCCTCCACCTCCACCGCCCATCGGAGGTGGAGAAGAGCTCCTTGTCCTTGGATTGGACAAGGGCTCGGAGGGGGAGGGGAAAGCTTGGCTGCCCCTCCCCTTCCGAGACCCCCCAATCCATGGACCATGCGGGCTGGTATAGTCAGGGTGCGGAGCCCCACGCGGCCGGTGCTCCGCATTCTGGCTATCCCAGCCTGCATGGGGGACAAGGGGTTAAAGAGGTCTGGGAGGGGGGACCCCACGTCGTTTTTTTTTTATATTTCCCACACTCAGAACGAAGTAAGTAAAACTCTTCCCACTTGGGGGAATCTATGAAAATAATACACTATTGTTACCTGTGCAAAAAAAACTGACATTTTCCGCATTTAAAAGACATTTTTGCCCTTGAAACTTAAAAATCGATTTTCTCAAAAACTATAAGGTGTTTTTGAAAAATTTTTTTTCCTCTTATTCCCACTGATCCCCTTAATATACCCTAGGAATTTGGTGTTCCTAAACTTTAAGCAGGCTTTGCTATTAACCGTTAAAATCGGCGGGTTTTTAAATGTATACATTTTTACTTTGAAACTTTAACATCGATTTTCTCAAAAACTATAAGGTCTTTTTGAAAAAAAAATTTTTCCTCTTATTCCTCCTGATCTCCTTAATATATTCTCCAAATTTGAGGCTCTTAGCATTTAAGGGGGCTTTGCTATTAACCCTTAAAGTCGGCGGCTTTTTTATATTATAGGGAGCGTTACGGTTTAACGCGAAATTACGGTAGCGTTTAATGCGAAATTACGGCATGAACGAAACGCGAAATTTCGCGTTGAAAATTACGCTTACGGTATTTTCAATTACGATTTTAATGGCAATTTCGCTACGCTAATTTCGCATCGTAATCGCAAATTTCGCATGCGTAATTATAGTAATGCGAAATTACGAAAATTTCAGCTCAACTCTATGCCCAACCCTAAAACCCCCCTTCCTGACACCTAACCCTACAACCCTCCACCCCGTCCTGATGCCTAACCCTAAAACCCCCCTTCCTGACACCTAACCCTACAACCCCCCCCCCCCCCGTCCTGATGCCTAACCCTAAAACCTCCCCTTCCTGACGCCTAACCCTAAAACCCTCCTTCCTGATGCCCAACCCTAAAACCCCCCTTCCTGACACCTAACCCTACAACCCCCCCCCCCGTCCTGATGCCTAACCCTAAAACCCCCCTTCCTGACACCTAACCCTACACCCCCCCCCGTCCTGATGCCTAACCCTAAAACCCCCCTTCCTGACGCCTAACCCTACAACCCCCCCCCCCCGTCCTGATGCCTAACCCTAACACCCCCTAAAACCCCCCTTCCTGACGCCTAGCCCTAAAAACCCCTTCCCCCCCCATCCTTTCTCTGCCGCAATTAACATAAATAAAAATATAAATTTCTAAAACATTACATTTCAAACCAATAATTTACAAAATGATGTTTCTCAAAACGATAATTTTCAAACCGATAAGTCTCATAACGATAGAATTTTGGTTGGACTGGCACAGAGCCCGCTATTTATTGGGCGCCCAAATTTCTTCTTTTGGCACCCGATATTTTGCATAAGCGCCTATGGGGTCCCTAAATAATCCATTTGCTGCAGCTGCCCAAATGTCCTCCTTCCCGTACACAGTGCAGAAACACAGACAGATACGGTGCTTAGTAAGCCAAACACTTCAGATCAGAGGATTATCTACATTTACAATAAATGTGCTGCGGTTCATTAGGACACAGGTGTGTATATATATATATATATATATAGGGTTGCTTCATCGATTGCCAGTGCTTGGCTGTACTATAGCTGAAGCATCAATTTTACTTTATTTGCGTGCTGATGATTGGCAATGTATAGCCAATTTGCCGCTTGTTAAGATAAGACCCCTATGTGTGTGTGTGTGTGTGGAGGGGGGGGGGGCATGGTTTGAAGTTGAGAAAAGGTGAGCATTGGTTGAAGGATACCCAAACCGAATTGCTCTGTTTAAATCGTGGCTACTCTGATTATTGTGATGTGTGGGTAGGGGTCCCAATGGTTACTGCTCCTCCTGCCCCTCCATTACACCGCAGAGGTTGGTAGCGGTTGTAACTAGGCCTAGTCGGTGACCTTTAAAGTGTGCTTGAGAAAGGGGTATATACAAAAATGGCCCCTACCTTGTGCTTCCTCCAGGCCCCATCAGGCTGTTTACTTCCTCGCCGTCCTCCTGCCCTGCCTGGATCCTTCGCTATTCGGCCCATAAAGTCCTCCGCTATTTGGCCCATAAAGTCAGGTTCCCTTTAACCCAGACATACTAGGCTGCACATGGGCAGTATGTCCGATCCACCCTCCTTGTACTGTGGTCTGGAAGGGAGTGCATGCTATGAACATGGAGCTGGAGGGGGCATGGTCACAAGTGGGTGGATCGGACATACTGTGATTGCGCAGCCTAGTATGTCTGGGATAAAGGTTGTCGCTTGACCAAGTTGAAGCCACTAACAGGGCCTTTTGTAGGGGAACAGAGGAGAACAGAAGTGAATGGGAGGAGTGGTAAGCAACAGGACTCATTCTCACAGTAGCCACCATTTTAACAAAGCACATTGGCTCGTGTTTCCTTTAGGGTTAGCAGTTAGGTTTAGGCATCAGTTTAGAAGTAAGAGTGTGCATTCACAGTACAACCCATTGCATTGCTGCATGGGACAAGCTGCAGCCACTGAACCGAGCACATCGTGGTAAAGTGCTGTGTGAGACTGCCTTTAATGCTATAGACAGACCTGTGAGCCCTGAAGAAGGGATCTGCGAGTCCCAAAACACTGGCTGATTGTCTGAATAAATAAAAGTTAATGAAAACTGAGGAAGTGCCAGTCTACTGTATTGCATATGACTGCGGCAGGGTCAATAAATTGTGAACTCGGCAGAGCGACAATTATACAACAACAACAAAAATTGTGTACAGTGCTTTTCTCCTGTAGGATCCAAAGCGCATAAGCTTGTCTCAGATCAGTACATAGTGATGAGTACAGGGGAAAATGATGTAATCATAAATGTCAGACTAAACTGGTGGCTTTTCAGTTTTGATTTAAACTTGTCCAGGGTTGGAGTTGCCTTGACTAAGTTTGGCAAGGCATCCCATAGGGCAGGGGCAGCATGACAGAAAGCTCTGGTTCTAAAGGTTTTTAGTTGAACTCTGAGGGTGGTCAAGTTATTGGATCCTTTTGATCTGAGGTTGTGGGAGATGTGAGGCAGTTGCAACATCCTTCAGGTATCTGGGGCCTAGGTCATGTAGGGATTTGAATGTTAGCATGCCAAAGGATTCTTCATTTTATGGGTAGCCATTGTAGTGAGTAAAGGATTGGTGTTATGTGGCAATGGCGGGGTTGGCTTGTTAACAGTCGTGTGGCAGAATTCTTTACTAGGTGCAGGCGGTGTAAGCCTTTCTTTGGAAGGCCTGCATGGAAAGCATTGCAATAGCCCAGCCATGAAGGCGTGTACTAGGGTTGGAAGGTCTGCTGGAGGTATGAGGTGCTTAATTTTTGCAATATTCCTTAGTATACTCTGTAAAGCGCTGCAGGAAATGTCAGTGCTATATAAGTCCAAAATAATATAATGACTACCGGTTGTCTCAGGATAAGGGAAGATCTCATCCAACCATGATCAAAACAACACATAGAAACAGTCAGAAATGTGAATATAGCAGGGAACATAATAGGAAAAAAATCATAAATGATCACAAATAAGATACATTTACATATCCACCAGGGATGGTCGTAGTCAGCCAACTTCGCTATGCTGGAACTACGCGTAGTTTTACGCAATTACGCTTCGCCAAACTACAGCTTCGAAATCAAATATTCGGTTCGTATGCATTTCGTAGACTACGCGTTAAAATACGCAATTAAGCGTAGTGCGAAGTGAAGTGTATGCGGATGCTTAACCACTTCCCAACTGAGGGGTTTTACCCCCTGACCACCAGAGCAATTTTCACCTTTCAGCGCTCCTTCCATTCATTCGTCTATAATTTTATTATTACTTATCGCAATGAAATGAACTATATCTTGTTTTTTTCGCCACCAATTAGGCTTTCTTTAGGTGGGACATTATGCCAAGAATAATTTTATTCTAAATGTGTTTTAATGGGAAAATAGGAAAAAAATGTGGGAAAAAATTTATTATTTTTCAGTTTTCGGCCTTTATAGTTTTTAAATAATGCATGCTACTGTAATTAAAACCCATTAAATGTATATGCCTATTTATCCCGGTTATAAAACCGTTTAAATTATGTCCCTATCACAATGTTTGCCGCCAATATTTTAGTTGGAAATAAAGGTGCATTTTTTTCAGTTTTGCGTCCATCCCTAATTACAAGCCCATAGTTTATAAAGTAACAGTGTTATACCCTCTTGACATAAATATTTAAAAAGTTCAGTCCCTAAGGTAACTATTTATGTATTTTTTTTAAATTGTAATTTTTTTTTTTTTTTTTTTTTAATTACAAAAAAAAAAAAAATTAGGGAGTGTGGGAGGTAAGGAGTTAATTTTTTGTGTAAAACAAGTTTATTTGTGTGTAAAAAATGGTTAGGGTGTAGTTTTACTATTTGGCCACAAGATGGCAACATTACAAATTTGTTTCATGCGACCTGCAAGCGTCCTTCCGGACGCTTGCAGGAAGTAGAAAGAGGCTGGGACTTTGTTATTTTTTCACAATGATCGCGCTGCTCAGCCGAGCGGCAGCAGATCATTGCGGGGCTGAGATCAACAAACGGGAATGGATTTTCCCGTTCGTTGATCTCTGGGCGAGCGGGCGGCGGCGTGTTTACTAGCGGCGGGCGGCGTGTTTACGAGCGGGAGCGCGGACAGCGGCGGGAGTGCGCAGAGTACGGATTTCTCCGTCCCTGGGGGTGAAAGGATGGAAAAAGGGGCGGAGAAATCCGTACGCGCGGGGGTAAAGTGGTTAATTTTACGCACTAATTTCTCTTTAAATGCATATACCGGGAACTCTTCTATGCGTACATTCCCCTTTCCAATGCGTAAATTTGTAAGCATACAATCGTACGCGGAAAATTAGACGCGAGTAACGCATTCGTAGTTCACTACGCAATACACATGTTAACTATGCATAGTGGGCATAAGCTACGTGTAAATTCGTAAGCATAGTTTTGAAACATCTACGAACTACGATGCATAAATTCGCACTGGCGCAGTTTTTGCTCATCTCTGATATCCACAAATACAAGACACAGGCTAATGACATAAACAAAAGCATGCATACAGGTAAAGGAATACAAGCTTTACTACAGTAATATCATTATTAGTCAGAATAATATACATGAATAATGCATGCCAATGGCTGCATAAAATAAGCCATTCAAAGAAATATTATGTGAATGCCCAGACAGTAAAATGTGGAGACTTGAATGTTGTCATTAAGTGTTCTGTGTCATTATAACCAGTATAGCTATTTATAGACGCGCCGTGAGGTCATTAGCCTCTTTTAACATCACCCCCTCGGGGGTATTTTAAACTGTTATCCTATTATACTTACATAATGTATTTATGTGTGTGTGTGTGTATGTGTGTGTTTAATTCACACTATTGGTTTGTGTAGAGTACCCTCTGGCAAGTGTAGATTTAGCCATTTTCTCTGCAGTTAAAGAGGAACTGTAACCAAAGATTGAACTTCATCCCAATCAGTAGCCGTTACCCCTTTCCCCATGAGAAATCTTTACCTTTTCTCGAATAGATCATCAGGGACGTCTATATGGCTGATATTGTGGTGAAACCCCCTCCCACAGTGTAATGTGATCGTTCCTGGCATCACACTGTGGGAGCCCTGTTGCATTGAGGTAAAGAACAGCTGTTTCCAACTGTGCATATGTATATCTATTAAAAAGAACAAAAACTTTTACCCTATTGCATTGTTAGGGGGTGTGGTTATAGATAATGGCAGTTGGTGCTGTCTACTTTTTTTATGTCTGCCAGCAGTAAACATGATTATGTGCAAACCGATTGTGGATCAAGCAATATTAACTAATTACATGGTGAATATCAATCATTTCTTCATCTCTCTTTGATTTGTAACTTCTCACTTTGCAATTATTATTATTATTATTTTGTATTTATATAGTGCCATCATCTTCCGTATCGCTGTACATAGCACAAAACAAATATTGGGGAACAAATAGACATGAGAAATTTAAGACACTGTTGTACAGTCATGACATTCAATAGTAGATATACAAATACATGCATAGTAAATCTGTAGTTTGAGATATCTCTAAAGTTGCACATGTGCATATGGTAAATTACAGCAGTATGAGAAACATTAGGAGGAGGTCCCTGCACTTGGGAGATTACAATCTATGTACTGATTTATTTATTTTTTCCTTTTCGCTAAAGTTCCTCTTTAAACAAGTTGCTATTATTTGTAGTACAATGTATTACAAACTGAATATATATAACTAGTAAAAAGGTCCGCCCGTTAAAAAACGGGAGCTAGGTCACAGCCGCTACCCCCCGCAATGCGCGCACATGTGTCCTGCTTGCTCGTTCCCCACCACTGTCTGAAGTACTGTATATGCACACAGGGAGCTGCTTGCTTGGCATTTGGAAAAAGCTGTTATTTCCCACAATGCAATGAGAACCTCTGTGAACCACAGACAGCAAACTGTCAGGTCCGGCCCTGTGCCCTATCTGCCCTGGCTGTGCACATGCTCAGTACAAAAAAGCCAGGGACACACAACCAGTTGATGACGCAGGGACACTTGCATTTTATTGTATAGGATGCCATCCTCAGTACAAGGAAGCTATCTGCAGCTAAGAAGGCATTCGTTTTCATCTTTTTTTATTTTCTGCACAACTCAGAGGGCAGGGCTAGACTTAGCACTAGGTACTAGGGTTGGTCAGTGAGATATAAATTGCAATGCAAAGCAAATGTATGCAACTTGAAAATAGACCAAATGAATGGATACGGTGGCAACCGTTTTAAATCTACATACATTTGCATAACCCTGTATGAAATTCGAGTGATTTGTACCTCATTGACCATCCCCTACTAGGTACACTAGACATCAGGTTTTCCATCCACGAGCTGTACTGAGGTCACCAACCCATGGGAATGCAAATCCAGCCTTTCCATCCAGCTCTCTATGCTTCCTGGGCAGCGACCACTCCAGCTCCGTGCATGAACCACAGAGAACTGGATGGATAGGCTAGATAGGCAGTCCCATCCAGCCTCCCATTCATGCTGGCCATAAGGTGGAAGAAGACAACACACTCACAGTACATGTCGGAAGGCAGACGTGCTTTTGCACCAGGATTTGCAGGTTCTGTAGTGGGCGGAGTTTAGGGTACCAAAACATGTGTGCCTATAGGCTTCTGGGAAGTTATCTGGCCCTGTCAGTGGGTATTTGTCAATCTAACTGTAATACCTTCACATCTAAGAAGTAGACTCCCTGTGTGTTGCTGTCCAAAGTAAACATTACGGGGGAAGGCTGGAGCCCAACCACTAAAATAGGTAAAGAATGTCATCAACTCCATTTGAGTGCTCTACAGTATGTTGTTGTACTTAATATATCAACTGCAAAAAAGAAACAGATGCGTGTACTAAGACCATCATCAGAGACTGACAACTAAGGGCAAGGAGAGAAAATACTTTCTGTTCTCTCCACAACTGTTCTAATGACTGCATCTACTCAGCCACTGATAATGGAATCATACAAAGTTTTGTAGACAAAGATTTGTAGACTGTCCATATTCAATGTGCATGGGGAAGGGGGCCCCATCCAAAGTTTTTCAGGGGGGCCCAGTGATTTCTAGTTACGTCCCTGAGTATAAACATTCATAATCAATGTAATTCCCCAATGTATGGGAGAAGTGGGTTGGAATAAAACTCAAGCCTCCACTGAGGACCTGATTTTCAATGGGAATTAGATTATATGATGACAGATGAATAATTCATTTTGATTTCTTGTCTAAGTACTTGTGGATCTTCTCACTGATGTTTCTATGTCCCCACCCAATGATCCAGTTCAAAAGAAGGTGCAGCAAAGACTCTTCTTTCTTCTGCAACTAAAGAAGTATGAAACTTAAAGAACCCAGAAACTTGAGGTTCTTCTACTCCACCACCACCATCAAGGCAGTCCTCTTATTATCCTTCCTGGTCTGGTATGCCAGCTCTTCCACCAGTGACAGATACAAAATTCAAAAGTTCATCAGTTCAGCCAAGGGGATAAGTTGGGAAACCCTTTCCCCCTTTATACCTCATCTACCACACCAGACTGCGAGAGCAACGAAAATTGTCGGTGACCACTCTCACCCAGGCCATAGCTTCTTCAGTCGGCTCCCATCGGGCCAGAGCTTCTGGGCCATCCCCGCCAGGACCACAAGATGTAGGAAAACTTGTTTCCCCTCTTCTGTAATACTTCTAAACTCTGTTTATGCCCTTCTCCTCCCTGTGGTTACAACCTCCATCCCCCTTAGGCCACAGTTGACCGTTTTCGGTTAGTGTTGTTGTTGCACTGTTCAATGTTATCATCTTGCTATATATTGTTCTTCTATTACTGTTATTATCATCTGTAACATGCTGGTGCTTCTGAAAATCTGCACAGTATTACTTACCACTGTGTCCTGCTGTTGCCAAGTCCAATTCTGGGCACGACCTAGTCATGCTTGGTGAATAAAAAATGATTCTTATCTGCCACTTCTATTTGGGCTTAAACATTCTCCAGAAGTTGAAGTGGAAGTTGTGTGCCTGCTAAAATCTTTGCTAACTTGTAAAGAAGTAGTCTGAACCCTCTCAAAGTACACTCTCATCTTTATGGGATTTATCAAGATTACCTTTTAGGGTCTTTTTTTCAGATGAAGCAAATTGGGCTCTGTGATCAGCAGACGTCTTAAATACACTTGTGTTATTTATCGGTAATCAGGTGCCTAAGTGGTGATTTGGACATCCAATGTGGTTAGTGGCCGATCGGCTTCTATATAGACATTCATCATTGTAGCCTATCGTAGACAGGCTACACCTATCAGTTGCTTTGACACCAGTGTTACAAGGATAGTTTTAGCCACCAATCACCAAAGGGGGTCAGGGTTAGGCATTAGGTGTGGTAGTTTACGGTTAGGCACTTAAAGGGGTTAGTGTTAGGCATTAGGTAGGAGGGATTCTTTTTGGCACAGGTGGGGCATAGGATTAGACATTAGGTGGGTGTTAGGGTTAGGCACCTACTGGGGGGTTGGGGTTAGGCAGGGGGGAGGGTTTAGGTATCTACAACGGCGAGTTCAAGTAAGAATGGGTTCCAGGTAGTGCAGAGTAAAATATGGGGGGGGGGGAGGCATAGGGTTCGGCATTAGAAGATGGGGCTTAGGGTTAGGCACCTACTGGGGGGGGGGTTAGGGTTAGGCATTAGGTAAGGGATTAGGGTTAGGCCTCTACAGCAGCGAGTTTAAGTAAGAACGGGTGCTGGGTAGTGCAGAGTAAAATATGGGGGGGGGGGGTGAGGAATAGGGTTAGGCATTAGAAGATGGGGTTAGGGTTAGGCACCTACTGGGGGGGGTTGGGGTTAGGCATTAGGTAAGGGATTAGGATTAGGCCTCTACAGCAGTGAGTTTAAGTAAGAACGGGTGCTGGGTAGTGAATAGTAAAATATTAGTAATCTAAATTACCAATATTTTACTACTAATGGCACCAAACTCATGCGACGGCGCAATATGTACGCTTTTTTATATCCTTGCAATAGCGTGTTAATAAGATGAATGTAGACGTGTAACTGCAATTAAAGCACATAATAGGTGGCGGGCTGGCTGTTATACTGTTAGTACAAGCAAAAATTGATATAGGATTCGTTTTCGGGAATCACTGCCTACATAAGCTCATCAGAATCAGCAATGGACATAAGATATAAATATTTCAGTACACGGAGACAGTTCTGTCGCTGATAATGCGGCAGAGAATGGTACAGGTATAAACAGTCATTTGTCACAGTCCAGCAACATATGATCATCCAAGTATAAGGAGGCATCTATCACCTGTAAATATCTCATACAACACATAACCTTCACTGATTCCAAAGACTGTTCAGTGCCTCAGTCTATGCAGTAAATTGAGATGAATAGAGAAAGTGTCTCCTATCTACTGGGATTACTACACAAACCCTGGAAGTAGGACATTCCTCTCTGGAGCCCCTGTGCCGTTATTGTCATTAACTCAAGACTACATTTGTTCGTAATCTTAAACCATCCCTCAAGACACAGTTTATCCCTTTTGCAAAATGAGGGTTGAATATTTAGCCTTAATCCCCTAGGGATGCATTTTATGTGAAGGTATTTAATAAGCATCTTGACGTGTCACTGACGCCGGATTACGTGTTTCCAGGAGTAACTGTTATACCGATTCTTAAAGTGAACCTAAACTGAGTAAAATGATTTAAAATAAACACATGATGCACCTGCAAATGAATATGACATACTTACCTCGCCCGTCAGTTCCTCCCAGAAGCTCACCATTTTCTTCTAACAATGGTTCCTTTCAGTTCTGACGGGATCTTGTCAGACTTCTCTCTCAGGAAGCTGGAAGCCTTAGGGCCCTTCTTCACTATATTAGTTGCTGTCAGTTATAACTGAAAGGACAACTGATGTGCAAGGCAATGTCTTAGTTTCCCTATAGTTCAAGTAAGTGATATATATGTATTAGGGACTATTTCCACTACACGCAGATTGGATGCAGAATGGATGCAGAAAAACTGACTCCAATGAATGCCTATGGGAAATTCTGCATCAGAAAAATCGCGTTTAGTGGAAACAGGCCCATAGACATTCATTGGAGTCAGTTTTTCTGCATCCATTCTGCATCCAATCTGCGTGTAGTGGAAACAGGCCCAAAGGGTTAGAAAAAGTGGGCGGAGCCAACACCAGTCTAATACATACCCGGGCAATGCCGGGCAATCAGCTAGTATAAAATATAAGACATGTTTTCATTGAGGCAGGGAACACACTTGACTGTTTCCGTACGCTTTTTCTGCACAGAAAAACTGAGAACTCATGTTAATCAATGGGCTAAATCACACTTAAAGAGGAACTCCAGTGAAAAATAATGTAGTAAAAAAAGTGCTTAATTTTTTACCATAATTATGTATAAATGATTTAGTCAGTGTTTGCTCATTGTAAAATCTTTCCTCTCCCCGATTTACATTCTGACATTTATTACATGGTGACATTTTTACTGTGGGAAGGTTATGTAGCTGCTCCTAGCTGTTTTGGCTGTGAGAGACAGCTGTAAACCGCTATTTCCTGTCTGTGAACCTTGTTACATTGTAACAAACTGCCAAAAGTACCCAGAACTTCTTGTGGGAGGAGTTTCAGCACAAAATCAGTCATACAGCGCCCCCTGATGGTCTGTTTGTGAAAAGCATTATATTTCTCATGTAAAAGGGGTATCAGCTACTGATTGGGATAAAGTTCAATTCTAGGTTGGAGTTTCTCTTTAATGTGTTTTTCACACGCAGAGAAAACAATTACATTCTGTATTCCGATTCTGCACATTTTCTCAGTTTTCTGTATCAATTACAATAGCTGCTGTGAAAAAACGTGCGCGTTTTCCTGCATGGAAAGACACTTGGTGTGCAGAAAACTTACGCAGGAAACTGAAAGACAAGTGTATTCCCTGCCTGAAGGACCTCTGTCGTGAAAATCGAAAAAAAAAATTAAAATATATGTAAACATATACAATTAAAAAGTATGTTTTTTCCAGAGTAAAATGAGCCATAAATTAATTTTCTCCTATGTTGCTGTCACTTACAGTAGGTAGAAATCTGACAGATCCAACCAGTTTTGGACTAGCCCATCTCCTCATGGAGGGTTCACGGGGATTTTTTTATTTTCAAAATGCACTTAGTGAATGGCATTATGGCAGTTGCTCCGTCCAACTGCCAAAAAAGTGTATGGTGAGCAGGGAGGCTGTCCACCATCTTTGTATAAATCTTTTTCAGGGAGGGAGTTTTATAAAGAATAAAGACCATTCTGAGAATCCCCTATGGAGAGACGGACTAGCCCAAAACTATTAGATTTCTACTACCTACTGTAAGTGACAGCAACATAGGAGAAAAGTAATTTATGGCTAATTTTTCTCAGTATGAAATGTACTTCTTATTTGTATGTGTTTTAAATTTCAAGATTTTTGCAACAGCTCCTCATTAAGCAATATGAGTGTCCATGTGTGTGTGTCCGCGTGTGTAAAATTGTTCATGCAAATCAAAGATGGATCCTTACATCTATAAATAGCTTAATTATACCTAAAAATACTTATTTGCACCTGCTGAAGAGACTCGTAGTGATGTATGTATTTGCATACTGTGAGTAAGAGCAATACATTTTGCATATTGATAGTGCCTGTTTTTTCTCCACTCTCCATGCTTTCACTTCAATTACGGTTTAACTGTGTGCTAACGTTCTGGCATTGCATGAGTTGCATGCTGGTGTAGTGACTGTATGCCTACCTTGTATTGTAGGTTCCAATCTGGGCCAGGACACCATCTGCATGGAATTTGTATATTATCTGTGTTTTCTTGGATTTTCTTCCCACATCCTATAACATAATTACAATTATTAGGCTGCCTCCAAAACTGGATTACGAGCTTTACTGAAGACAGTCGATGTCTTGACAGAAGATGGCATACAATTTAAATTTGTGGCCAAAAAGAAAAAAAGAAAAATATTGGTCCAACCAACACCAGTCATCCAAAAACGAAAGAAAAAAAAATTAAACTAGTTTTCAAAGGGCTCAGAGTGGATCTGGGAAAGGTAGTGGAAAAAAGCAGAAAAATGCTGCCCCCAAACAACTCAATGAGTCATGGTGTAATAAAAAAAACAAAAAAACATAACACTATTTTACTAAGCACAATTGTAAACATTTAAAAATTAGCCAAACATTTGATAGAAGAATAAAAAATATCAGAAACACCTGATCTGCTGCATGCGTCAGGGTTTATTGCTAAACGTATTGAAGGCAGAGGATCAGCAGGATGGCCAGGCAACTGGTATTGAATGAAAAGAAATAAATATGTCAGCCTCTATATCACTCTCACCTCAGGCAAGCACTTTATGGAGTATATTAATAAATGTATACGTGTTGAAATCGACAGTTTTGTGTCTGCTTATAGGAGGTAAGTCCACCACTGCCTTCCAAGCATTTTAACTATTTTAGTCTATTTTATCCTTTTAGCGCCTCTGTTTACATCACAAATACTTGTATCCACCCCTGGCACATCTCTAACCACGCCCCTGACACACCTCTAATCACGCACACTATAAATATTTCATAAGAAAATTATGATTTTTTACAATTCAAACCACACTGGTCCTTTCTATTCTGGTTCATTTTCATTCATATTAACAATTGAAAGTAATAAATATATTGTAACAATTGGTGTCAGCACGCAGAGAGAATCTGATTATTGTGATCTGCAGTATCACCAAGAATGCAGATATATACCTGGTTATTGATGATCTGCAGAATCACCGATAATCCAGATATATTGCTAACCTCTGGACACCTATAGGTATGTGAGTGTTTGGTGTAACAGTAATACTTTGAGTAACGCACCTGCTGAGCAGGTGATCATTGACAGTAAGGAGACTCTGCTCTGAGAGCACAAGAACCTTCCAGCAGCCTGAGGCTCCTCAAGGGGAGGAGTCAGGCTGAGGATAGGGAAGGCCAGAGAGTGAGTGACCCCTGACGGTGGATGTCACTATCTGGTCTGGAGACTATCTCTTAACAGGAGAGATAGCTCTCAAGGTCGGCCTCACCTGGTCGGCAACACACTGACAGATAAGGTACAAAAGACAGAAGGCTGATTCGGTATCCTAGGCAAGCAGGGTCTGGCAACGGAATATCAGATATGCGAGGTACCGAATCAGAAGACAGAGGAGTAGTCGGAAAAGCTATAAGTCATAACATATAACAACAATGCCTATTCTGGGTGCGAGGTCCTTAGTCTCAGCACCCCGGAACTAGACTGAAGTATACACAGATGATAATACAGTTCCCTAGACTGGGTGCGAGGTCCGTGGTCTCAGCACCCTGGAACTAGTCTGAAATATAACACAGATGGTAGTACAGTTCCCTAAGCTGGGTGTGAGGTCCTTGGTCTCTACACCCTGGAACTAGTCTGAAGGTATAACACAGATGATAACACAGTTCCCTAAGCTGGGTGTGAGGTCCTTGGTCTCTACACCCTGGAACTAGCTTAAGCATAAACAGAATACAATTCAAATAATCTGGCTAAGTGTGAATTCCCAGGTCCACCTGGTTCAAACATACTGAAGGATCTGACTAGGTCTGAGTGCTTCCACGTAGTGATCGCAACGGCAGACAACTTGCAAGTGACCAGCAGAAACTATATATGGAGTAGTGCTCTCCAGCACCACCCCTAATTGCTCAACCAATAGTATCCTGCTCTGGAGTCAACTGATCGGCGTGGTCAACTGACTCTTCCTGCTTAGTATAAGAATTCTGCCTCTCAGCGCGCGCGCGTGTATTCCTAAGTCTATGTGCACTAACAGACTCAGCCACACCAGACACACGCTGCTGCGTGCAAACCGCCGCGCTGGACGTAGAACCAGCCGCCTTACTGTTGTTGCATGCGGCGGCTTTTCCGCGTTCTGCCCTGCTACCAGACACACGCTTCCGCGTGCAAACCGCCGCACTGGATGTGGAATCAGCCGCCTCCTCAGTAGCACATGCGGCAGCTTTTCCGCGATCTCTCACATATATCAATTTAAAGGATGGGAATAAAGTTTAGAGTCAAGCAAACATATTTTTCAGTAAAGAAATCTATATATTTACATAGAAAGAGGGACAAAGTCCTGAAAGAGGGACAAATAAGGAAGAAAGAGGGACATAGGGACAGGGCTCCAAAAGAGGGACTGTCCCTCCAAAAGAGGGACAGTTGTGAGCTATGTGCCCAGGGCCGGGCCGAGGCATAGGCTGGAGAGGCTCCAGCCTCAGGGCGCAGTGTAGGAGGGGGCGCAGAATTCATTCAGCTGTCATTCCTAATTGTGTATGAAGCAGAAAGAAATAAGAAAAGGGGATGTATAGCAGTGACTGCAAGCCATATAACTAGATATTAAGGTGTTGGGGAGGTTGTGGGCCCTGTGGCCCTCTTAGTCTAATAGTAATCCGTGTGTGACAGCTGAGGTGGGAGGGATGGAGGGGCGCACTTTGGTGTCTCAGCCTTGGGTGCTTGAGGACCTTGTCCCTGCTCTGTATGTGCCTATACAGTGGTTGCCTAGGAGGTAACCCTGGTTTGTGAGTATGAATTGTACTCTTTAAGAAATCCACCATTTTCCGGTACATACTACACTATATTGAGCTCTCAGTGTCATCTCTTTTGTACTCTCACCTCAGGTTCACTTTAAAAGTGACTGTAATTGGTTGACAAGTACTCCTTGAGCCTCAGATTACCCCAGAATATATGTATATGTACTCCGGGGTAAGTGTATTACGTGTTGGGTGCCTTGGTTGTACTTGAAGCTACCTTGCTATTTCTTTGAACATACCTTGCCCTAGAAGATAAATACAATCTTTACAGAAATATGTCTGCTTTAGTTACCTTTTGCAGAGATCGCTCATAGCTACAAACGTCTTTTGTGTCCTAAAAGCCTAAAATTTAGACAGATAAGAGGAGTCTTGCTGGTTAGCTGGAAATAGCAGTACAGATATTTTATAAAGTACGAGTGGATAGAGTTTGTTGGTAGCCGTGTACAAGGTGCCACGGCCCCATCAATCTAGACTCTAATATAGAGAGTCACTCGGCAGATGAGAAAGCCTACCAGGGGAATCCTACAATCAGTAGATCAGATTTGCTTTCACGTTGAAGGACATTAACTTAAACGGGAGCTGTTATGACATCGCCACGGATATGTGTCATGGGCCTCCTTAAAAGCTTCATTTTTCTAATTGGACTTTATTAAAGATCCTGGAAGACGGCCAGGCTGAGATGAAACCTGGCTTAATATCACCCTATTCTGGATCGCATTACATCATCATCATCACAATTACAGCTCCGATGTCCGTTTCATCTTTATTGTGTTACTTTTTTTTAATTTTAACTAGCAGACCTGTAGTGAGTGGGAACTGGATGCGCCAGTGTTGAGGCCTTCATATAAAAAGGCTGTTTACCTGGTTCTTTTGTGAATCTTATACTGTATGAATCAATGACCCAGGCAAGCAGCGGCGACCCCCACAAAGCTGGTGGCTAGGAGGAGCGAGGTGAGGAGGCGCGTGGCCAGCCAGCTTTTCGGGGGTTGCCGCTGCTGGCTGCTCGCACAGACGGTGCGGGCACAAGATGACTCCAGGGGGCTGCAAAAAGCCCCAGATAAGCTAAACTGATTTTTTTTAGGCTGACTTTAGATGCCCTTTTTGTAGTAGAATATCTGTCATTTTTACCAGTATTCTACTAGCAGTAATATTCAACACCCTTTTTGCCATGCGCCTAAAATAATGGAGGCCGGTTTCATTGCCCATCGCCCAGTGATGTACTTCCTGTCTAGCAGGAAGTACATCACTGGGATTCCTGAGTTTCCCAATCGTATCCCCCTCATTCAACACATGTGTGCAGCACAACCGCCAACATGTTTAAAATTCCTGCGTCTCCCATTGAGCTACATTACTTCAACCACCTCTGCATTGTTGCAGAACTCCAACGGTAACGTGCTGTTGACTTTGTGGTGGCTCGGTGGCGGATTGGGCACTTCCGGTGCATTGCAATGCTGCAGGTGTGCTAGGCCCCATTGCCTTACCTTGCGGTATGGGCGTGGCCATGACATTGTATGGGCGGAGCTAACATAATGATGTAACAGCGAGGCATAAGAAAGCAGTGTTTACGCCATGATGTGGACAAACGAGACTTTGTATCATGGGTGTGCAGAAACTGTGTGATGCTAATAGTATACCGTAACCACAAAGCAGCAAACATAGCCATCTATGACCATTAAATAATAAATGCAGTAACAGTTACCCCGGACACCAGAAAATAAACGCAATAGGCAACATGTCAGTATAAAATAAATGCAATGCGGGCAAACATGTCAGTACAAAATAAACGCAATGCGGGCAACATGTTAGTACAAAATAAACGCAATGCGGGCAAACATTTCGCCAGAAAAGAAACGCACTGCGGGCAAACATTTCGCCAGAAAAGAAACGCAATGCGGGCAAACATTTCGCCAGAAAAGAAACGCACTGCGGGCAAACATTTCACCAGAAAAGAAACGCAATGCGGCAAACATTTCGCCAGAAAAGAAACGCACTGCGGGCAAACATTTCGCCAGAAAAGAAACGCACTGCAGGCAAACATTTCGCCAGAAAAGAAACAATGCGGGCAAACAATAACATTTCACTAGAAAAGAAACAATGCGGGCAAACATTTCACCAGAAAAGAAACAATGCGGGCAAACATTTCACCTGGAAAAGAAACAATGCGGGCAAACATTTCACCTGGAAAAGAAACAATGCGGGCAAACATTTCACCTGGAAAAGAAACAATGCGGGCAAACATTTCACCTGGAAAAGAAACAATGCGGGCAAACAATTCACCTGGAAAAGAAACAATGCGGGCAAACATTTCACCAGAAAAGAAACAATGCGGGCAAACATTTCACCTGGAAAAGAAAGCATTTACTCACCTGGCAGAAGTGTCTGGCCTCTGGCGCGCTGCTCCGTCCCGGGACCGTCTTGTTCCTCCTGCTCTGGTCTCCCGCGCTGACAGGGCTACGGCAAGATGGCGCCCGAAGCCCTGTACTAGTGACACAAATAGGTCTCCAGTACAGGGCTCCGGCGGCCATCTTGCCGTAGCCCTGCTCGCCTGCCGGTGTCGGAACAGACACCGTAAGAGGAGGCTGGAGCGGGGCTGCGGGCAATGAACTGGCACGGCGTCTATAGACGCCGCTGCCAGTTCATTGAGGAGAGAGTGGCCAGAGTCCCGAGGCCGGGACGTCCCGCTGCTGAAAGCGGGACGTTTCCCGGGACCTCATTAAGCCTGGGACAGCGGACCCCGAATCCGGGACGTGTCCCGGGCAATCCGGGACGTCTGGTCACTCTATATAAGTTAAAAAAAAAAATTCAAAAAGACCTGGTAGTTTTAGAGATAATAGATTTTAAAAAAATGGTTTTTAAACTGTCAATTTTCTGAGTTTAAAAACCATTTTTCCTTTGCATTTTTAAAATTGATTTTCTAAAAAACTACAAGGTCGGTTTGAAAAATTCTCTTTAAGGCCTCTTGCACACTGCATGCATTTACGATTTTTAATCGGTTTTTACCTCTGATTCCGATTCAGATTTTTAATCTTTACTGCATGCTGAGTTTTTTTTATCCGTTTTTCTGTTGAATGTATTCAGGGAAAATCGGAATTGAAAATCGGAATCGGAAACAGAATCGGAATCAGAATCAGAAAACGGATTTGCAGTGTGCAGGGAGCCTACAGCCTACTGCAGTGGCTGGATAGTGTATTGGTTAAGGGCTCTGCCTTTGACATGGGAGACCAGGGTTCAAATCCTGGCTAGGATCTGTACCTATTCAGTAAGGAGTTCAAGGCAAAACTCCCTAAGGCCTCTTGCACACTGCAAGTGATTCCGATTCAGATTCCGCTTTTAATCAGTTTTTACATCCGATTCCAATTCCGATTTGCAGTTTGCTCCCTGCACTCTCTGGCCTGCCCAGGCCCTCTCCACAGCCAATTACATGCATCAGAAAATGTTAAAGAGGAACTTCAGCCTAAATAAACATACTGAGGTTGATCACAAAAGAGTGCTAACTGATAGCACGGCCGTGCTATGCAGTTAACACACAAAGTGCCGCACGTGCACCTTTGTGCATGCAAAGTCTTACGCCCTCGCGATAACTGATGTTTGTGTGCGACAACGCGCGCAAATGTCCACTTTATCGTGCACAAACGTTAGTTATCGCGCGGGCGTAAGACTTTGCATGCACAAAGGTGCACGTGCAGCACTTTGTGTGTTAACTGCATAGCACGGCCGTGCTATCAGTTAGCACGGCCGTGCTATCAGTTAGCACTCTTTTGTGATCAACCTCAGTATGTTTGTTTAGGCTGAAGTTCCTCTTTAACATTTTCTGATGCATGTAATTGGCTGTGGAGAGGGCCTTGGCTGGCCAGAGAACCAGGAAAGCATAAGTAAATGTACAGTTTTATGCACAACATAGGAATGGATGTAATCCGCTAATTACGATTACGTGAAATTTTGTGTACATTTTTGCATTTACGGCCAAACATAATTACGATTTGTAAATGTAAGACTTTGCGCGCGCAAAGGAGAGCGCGCGGCACTTCGCGTGTTAACTGCATAGCACGTGCTATCAGTTAGCACTCTATTTTGACTCAACCCCACTATCATTAAGTTACATTAGTTATGTTTATTAAAATAGATCGGTAACATAAACTCTTACCCACCCTGTTTTAAAAAAACAAGCAAATGTGTGTGATTCATGGGGGCAGCCATCTTTTTGGTTGAAAGGAGGTGAAAGGGAACAGGAGACACAGTTCCAACTGTCCTGTGTCCTGATCACCCCGCCCAGCAGCCAGCGCTAGGCTTCAAATCTCAAATTA
Source organism: Hyperolius riggenbachi (assembly GCF_040937935.1). Lineage (NCBI taxonomy): Eukaryota > Metazoa > Chordata > Amphibia > Anura > Hyperoliidae > Hyperolius > Hyperolius riggenbachi. The sequence continues at coordinate 54,151,058 of NC_090655.1, read as the reverse complement.
AAAAAAAAAAAAAAAAAGCAGAAGGAGAAAAACAACATCAGAAATCCCATTATGCTTTGCACAGCATCATAGGAAAATCTCCAGGCAGATTTCTTTGATGGGGTGGAGCTTAGCTTCTGTGCAGCTAAAAATGAGGCTTGGTAAGAAAAACAAAGTTCTGATGCTGTGAAACTGTTAAAGAAACACCAGGCCTTTTCAGTGCTGCTGAGTAGATTTTTAGTCTGGAGGTTCACTTTAACAATGTCTCCCAGGTGGCTCTCTCTAAAACGTAAGCGTATTTATCAGTATCGTATAGCTGTGAGTTGCAGGGCTAACACATCTCTGCAAAGCATAGAACGGCCATCGCACACCATGCCGCTGCCACAGCTAACGCAACCACAAAGACTCGAAAAGCCTCACACGAAGCACCACGATCCCATCAAGCGCTAAGCTATTCAATCTTCTCAAAATCTCCTGCTGATTTTCAATTTGAAAAAAATTGGTAGAGTGTCACTCCAGTAATAAACAGATCTCACGGCCACCCTGGAAAAATGAAGCTATGGCCAGGCCTCTCACTTGGAAGGCAGCGCTTGAGAAACGGATGAAAGAAAATCTTCACCGAAGAATGCACAAAAGATTGATGGACGGGCAGGGAGAAAATTACAATATCTTTATGGGCTTCTTGGCAGGATTTACCCACCCTTTTTTCCCCTTACATATAATAAAAAAAAGACATGCCTGCCCGCCTTTTCATTCATCCTGCTGCTTTTGCTGAGAAAGGTTAACGTCAAACAGAGTTCAAAATAGCTTAATAAGCAGATTAAACTGATTGCTAAAGCCTGGATGTGTTTTACAGAAAATACATAAAAAACAAAACAAAAAAATCTAGTAGGTATTGTTTTGTTATGCTAGGTTATGTAGCTTTATGGTACTAAATCATAATATTATGTCTGTTCATTGAATACACTATTAAAACACCTGTAAGCCTGATTATTTGTGCAATGATCTAATCACAGGGCATCTGTGCAACGCATACATTTTACGCAGATATGCAAGTAGGGAGAATTAGTTTATGCTCACATCTAAGAACAGAATGGGGAAAATTTGCACAGAGGAGGGGCTTGAGTCTTTGCGCTGAAAGCAACAAGGCACTTTTTTTTTTGTTCTATTGACCTGAGGAAGCTGGGAAGGCCCCCAAAATGCATTGTATAACCCTATTTCTGTGCAATATACTTTATGAAATTTCTTGGAGTCATACTGGCTACTTTATCTACAGGAGATGTAAACCAACCATTGCCTCATCTTTTAAACAGTTTTTAATTGTTTTATTATTTTTGTGGCGCCTCCATCCTCCAGTATTAAGCAAGCATCTGGTCCATCTCCTCCTGAGGAGTCAGCTGCAGAATCATGTTGCCACTGGTACACCGCTTGCTCAACAGTAACATAGGCAGCATTTGAGTGTCAGTTCAGTTCATGTGCATGAACAGTGGCAGAGACGACTTTTAAACAATGTCTTTGTGCCACAAAAGGCACAATAAGTCTGTTTATTCCCCCCAAAAAGATGGACAGATTTAAAGGGATACTTAAGTGATATAAAAAAGGCATGTACTCATCTGCGCTCCCGTTGACTGCGCAGGACACTCCTGGTGACGGGAGCACAGACGAGCGACAGGTTTAGTTGCCAAAGGCAAAAGTGAGCTGTAGCAGGGGACCGGAGGATTGTTGAGTACTGGCGCGGGCACAGGGGGACTGTAGGGGGCCGGTAGAAGCCCCAGGGAAGTATAACTGCCTTTGTTTATATCACTTAAGTATCCCTTTAATTTCTGCAAGAAGTTCAATAAGTGGACAGTAGAAGACCGGTGCAAAGTTATTTTCACCAATGAATTCTCCTTCTGAATGAGACATTTGGAAAATTGCTTGTTCAGAGTTGAAAATAAGAACGCTAACATGAGTCCTTTGTCATGTGAACAGTGCATTATCCTGACACAATCCATGTGTGGGGGGTTACTTCTCATCCAAGGGCCAAGACTTCCATCATGAATTATCAGAAATGGTGTCAACACAACATCGAAGATCAACTTCTCCCAGCAATCCAGGCTCGGTTTAGTGATACTCTGTATAAAGTCCAGCATAATGATGAAGCACCATGTCTCAAGGCAAAGAGCAGTAGCATAGCACTAGGGGATGCAGAAGCTGCGACTGCACCGAGGCCCCTGGACCAGAGATGCCCACTAGGGGCCTGCCTTTATCCATCTTATTAGCTTTTCATTGGTGCTATGTTGGTAATGAACACCTCTATATTATTAGAGTGCTTGGGGGTCCTATAAAAACTTGCATGGGGCCCCAAGCTGCTTAGTTACGTCAGCGCAAAAGAGTTAACGAAAGACATCATAACAGTTTGCCAGGAAACTCCTCCGATCTTATCCCATTGAGAATCTGTAGGCAATTCTTAAAATATGGGAATACAACCAGAAGCCCTGAAAATGTTAATCTGCTCAATAACAAAGCAAGAATGGGTCACCATCAGTAAATATTTGTCACAGAATCTGGTATCCAGCATGCAAGAGCAAACTGCAGAAGTGATAAAGAAGAAGGGCCAACAGCGAAACTATAGAATCTCTTCAAAAATGTGATGCATTTGATAATAAAAGTATGAAATGTTTGAATTTGTTAATCGGTATACCACAGAAAACCGTTAAAAAAAAAGAAAATGAAAAAGCAGCAAATTTAGCAAAATGCAACATTTCTGCCCAAACTTTTGTCCATTAAATCTAATGACTTTACCATTAGGAATGGTCGGAAATCCCAATTTCCGATTACACAAAAAATTCTAATTCCGAAGATTTTCCAATTCCCACTAATACCGAATCCTGGATTTCTGAGGAGTCTTTTTTTGTCATTTTCTTGCATTTTGTGATTGACCAAATACTTACAAGTTGATTCAAAAGTATTAGAGTACTGTGATTGGGGCTAAAATTACCAAAATGCGGACATTTAAATTCTGCAGAATCTGAATGCATCCCTATTTACCATTCCTTCATTTTTCTAGAGTACCTGATGCAAATACAAACTCCAAGAACTCCAACTTCCACGGTATGAACCTGAGACTATTTAGCCACTAAGCTAAATTTTATGCCTTCTGTTAGTCATATGGTAATTGTTACGCTAAATCTTAAAGAGACTCTGTAACTTTAAAAAGATCCCCTGGGGGGTACTCACCTCAGGTGGGGGAAGCCTCCGGATCCTAATGAGGCTTCCCACGCCGTCCTCCGTCCCACGGGGGGTCTCGCTGCAGCCCTCTGAACAGCCGGCGACAGGCCCGACTGTAATTTCAATATTTACCTTTGCTGGCTCCAGCGGGGGCGCTGTGGCTGCATTCGGCTCGGAAATAGACGGAAATACCCGATCTCCATCGGGTCCGCTCTACTGCGCAGGTGCCGGAGACTTGCGCCTGCGCAGTAGAGCGGACCCGACGGCGATCGGGTATCCTTCGGAGCCAACAGCCGCCAGAGCGCCTGCGCAGGAGCCAGGAAGGTAAATATTACGTCATGGCTGTACGGAGGGCTGCAGCGAGACCCCTGAGGGACGCAGGACGGCGTGGGAAGCCTCATTAGGATCCGGAGGCTTCCCCCACCCGAGGTAAGTACCCCCCAGGGGACGTTTTGCCGTTACAGTTCCTCTTTAAAATGTTTACCTGCTATGTCATTATTAGTTTGCTTTGTGTTATGCTATTAGTATTAGTGATAAACACAGATTTTGTATAGATGTAATTTTGCATACAAATTCACAATTATGATGCAAAAGTAGTGTGAAATTTTTGAAAAAAAAATTGTAATTAAAAATTAATAATTAAATTAATTAAATAATTACAAATAATTTAATCTGTAGCATGTATGGGGGCTTTGCTATGAACTGTTAAAATCGGCACACAAATTATGTGAACATTTACGCAAAATTATGAATGAGTTTAATTCATAATTTTGCGTAAATTTTGGCATCATTTTTGTGACAATTGTAGTAGTTCTTAACAAAGCCCCCATACATGCTATTGCCACCAAAATTGCTACATATGTAGCGGAGAATAGTGTGTACAAGTCCCCCAAAAATATAATTTTTGAAAAAGATCTTACAGTTTTGAGAAAATTTATTTTTAAAATTGCAAAGGAAAAATAGTTTTTAAACCGTCATTTTTCTAAGTTTAAAAACCATGTTTCCTTTGCATTTTTAAAATCGATTTTCTTAAAAAATACAGGGTCTTTTTGAAAAATTATTTTTTTGACTTGTACCCACTATTCTCCTTAACATATGTAGGTGACAATAGCATGTATGGAGGTTTTGCTATTCACCGCTATTCGGTATAAAATTATTCGAAAATTACGTGAAAATGAACGGCAAATTACAAATTATTACACAAAATCAATTGAATTTACAAATCCTAATTACGTATAGGCATGATTGCAAAAATGTACTTAAAAATTTGTGTAATCATAATCAGCGGATTCCGATCATCACTAATAGAAATGGGCCAGACTTGGAGAACTCATGGAGAAGCACATGATCAGTTTGATCAGCTGATGGATTTGTAAGTCTCTGATTTGCTGGTCATGATCATGTGTTAAACCAGGAAGTCATGTCAGCAAATCAGAGGCTTACAAATCCATCAGCTGATGAAACTGATCACGTGCGTCTCCATGAGTTCTCCAAGTCTGGGCCATTTCTAATCACTAATAGTATCATTTTGTTGCCTTTCTAATGTTATGATGTCATCATAATTAAACACATCCAATACTGAACATTGGCATTGTTTGACACAAAAGGCCATATGCAATTCCCTTTTTTCTCCAGAGTTTTCTCCTAGGTGATATTTTCACACGTTGTGATAAAATACCATTTAAACCACCAGCAAGCACGAAAATACTCACAATAACTGTGATAGTACTTTTCCACCAACTTTAGGGTACTTTTTCAATTGTGAAATGCAGAAAAGTTATTTTAAAGAGATTATAAAAATGATCTCCTAGGAGATAACTCTGGAGAAAAAGTTAATTGCATATGGGCCTTAGTGTTATTTCCTGATCACCTTAGCAAGAATAAAGCACAATGCTATTGTATTAATGCATTCCAGACATCTGTTACAACCATTGAGGTTTGCATTAATAAAGGGTATGAATTTAATTAATTTGTAGGAACAATCTGATAAGTTGACAACCAGTCCAAGTTCAAAGCGGCAGGCATCATATCAAACCTTCACTACAAGAGACCAAAACGTGTGAGTTTATTTCAAACAGCCAGCTTTAATACTTGATGCATATGTAATACTTAGTGTGACTCGCTTTTTCCTGTTTACGAATTGATGGAAGTAAATATGAGAGGAGGAGGCAGAAAGCTGGAAAGGTTGACACAATGGGGTTGATGTTCTAAAGTTGAAAAACACTGGAGGACATATTGTATCTGATCCAACGTCCACAAAAATGACAACACTATGTATTTCATCTACTAAGTGATTAATTAAATATTAGGCAGAACCTTTGGAACAACTGTGGCATTAAACTTTAAAATGTAACTTCGGGAAGTATATAAAAAGTAACCTGTAGGGTGAAAAACAGATACTGACCTCCATAAAAAGCTCCCTCTGGCCAATGAGCCTCTGATTCTTTACTTTGCAAATGTCTCCTCTGTTGGTCACTGTGTTAGTATTCAGCAAGTGTCCTGGTCCTCTGAAGTCCATGCCCCTCTCAAATTACAATCACAGGAAAGATAGGTGGGCATCAATCTACTAAACCAAACTATCTATTAAAGCTTTCCATAGTGCCTAATCCCCCCCCCCCCTCCAAAAAAATAGGAGTGATTGCAACATTACAAGACATGACTAGATGATTTTTAATTATGTCACAGTTGACAAAATAAGTAGAAGACTATGGATCAGTGTAAACCATTCTGAGGAGTTATGTAATCCCCCCCCCCCCCAAGTTGATTTACCTAGTGGTGGTGAGTGTGTGGTTTTGTTGCCTCGCACCCAAAGCTGACAATGTTTTGAATGGCAACATCATAGCCAGTACCGATGCCCACTTATTTTATTGGCAAGGTGCTGCTGATAGAGTATTTGAGGCAATGGAGCGTAGATCTGGAACTAAAGCTCAGCATGGGTTAGGCTCACAGTTTAAGGTTAGAGCTGGGCACCCGGAAAAGAAGACAATAGGGGGGATGGTTAGGGTTTGGTATCAGGAAGGGGTCAAGCTTATGGGGGGTAAAATTATAGGCATTGGGGAGGAGAACAAGCAGTAGAAAGATTGGTAAAGGAATGGGAATGTAGCCAAAAAACATCACCAAAGAAAATGTCACACCACCGAAGCAAGCATGTTATTTTCTCCCTGCATTTGAGTTTTCTTCTAAAGCTACAATGAAGTGAAAAAAGGGTTAAATACTTACCTATGTGGAGAGGGAAGGCTCTGGATCTCATAGAGCAGCCTTTCTCAACATTTTTACCTCGGAGGAACCCTGCAAATAACTTTTGGATCTCAAGGAACCCCTGCAAACAATTTTTCGATTTTGAGGAACCCCTGCATTTATATTTTTGCATCAGACATGGTCTTTAAAAGTAGGTGAGGCTGTTTATTTCCTTAACCCCTATTACACTGCCGCTCATTATACTGTCTCCTTATCCTAGGGCTTTTTATTAATGTGCTCATTATTATTCTGACCCCCAATTTAGTTTAGTTTTTTATAGTACCCCCTATTATAATGTCCTTGCCCCACAATGGGGGGAATGCCAAAGAACCCCTGCAAAGTACTCAAGGAACCCAAGGGTTCCAGGGAACCCTGGTTGAGAAAGCCTGTCATAGAGCATTCCCAGGCTTCTCTCCATCCCCCTTGTTCCACCGCCAGGACCCTGTGAGGTTCTTCAACTCTCTTGGTCAAATACCTATTCGGCCCCTCTCCCCTCAAGCTGACATCGGAAGTATTTGCGTTCCTTAGTACTTCCGAAGATGAGCGAATCTGTACTGCGCAGGCATGAGTACATGAGAGAGACAGCAGAGTAACAAGAGGATGGAGAGACGACCAGGACAGCTCTATGGGATTCAGACTAAACAAATACTGGTGGAGGCACCTGGTATATAAAAAAAACTCTAATAAACAGTTAACTGGAGAGGCAGAGTGGATCTTACCTCTCTTGAAGAACAAGCCAATATTACTGGAAAAAATATTTATTCATTCAAGCACTTTAAACGGAAAACTTGTTTTGCTAGTGCCGGCCTGCTTCTTCAGGTCAATATGGTGCCTACAATAAAAAACATATACATAAGAGGTTTGCATATTATGATGCTGTATCACGCCAAATATACATTTAATATTAAGTATAAGAATAGACCAGAAAGTTACACAGGGGCTTGCTTAAAATGTGGAGAAATTGATGCCGACATGGTACATTGTATATGGCATTGTCCAAATATTAGCAATTACTGGGATGAAGTACTCAAATATATACTGTTTGCAAAAAACAGTTAACAAAGGACTTTTTGTTCTGTTTCTTCAACTATGTGGATAATTCTTCACTACAAACTTCTACAGCTCAAAAACCTACAGATCTTATTGCGGTGGCAGCTAGAAAGACTATATATAATCGATGGATTTATCCTACTACACCAACTGTGTGGGATCTGAAAGAGGAACTTTTACATGTTATGAATATTGAAAGGCTAGATGCAACAATAAAGGCTAGATGCAACAAAAAATTATTCAAAAAGTTGAAACCGTTTATATGCCATACTTTCACTAGACAATAACTAAAGGTCCTCATGTCTTCCTTCGGGCTCACCTCCTGGTATCTGGAAGGAAAACTAACTGGAACCTTAGGAACTTTGGAGGTTGATTAATCTTATGATGCCCAATCGGGGCATTTGCATGATGAGGATGCGAGATAGGGTACGAGAAGAGCAAAGGGTGGGATAAAGGGTTGGGTTTGGGGTTGTATTGGGATAAGGTGGGTTTGGGAGGGGGTGAGGGTTAAAACGATTAGTTGATGACTTCACTTTTATGTCATAAGGTGCTTTGAGTGTACCAATGTGTTCCGCGCTGGCAGCAAAATGCTTGTTATAATGTTTGTCAACTCTTAAAAAAGTTTAATAAATTTATTTAAAAAAACAAAAACAAAATATATACATATATGTTCTAATGCTCACCATTTTCCAATGTAGCCAAAATAATTTGTAATAAAACGTACATTTCCAGTTACCTCTCTTCAAGAAAGGTAAAATCCACACTGCATCTCGATAGTTATAGTATTTTTGGACTATAAGACTCACTTTTTCTCCCCCAAAAGGGGGGAAAAAGTCACTGCATCTTATAGTCCAAATACAGGGAGTTCCTGACTTGTGAACGCTGCCAATACGAACCTCCAACCCGCTGCAATGCCAGGGACTCCCTGTACTGTGCCCATGTAGATGAGGACACGGGGGGACAAACGGAGGACACAGGGGGACACAAAGGGGCATAGAGGGGGACACAAAGGGGCATAGAGGAGGACACAAGGGGGACACAAAGGGGCATAGAGGAGGACACAAGGAGGATAGAGGCGGACATAGGAGGAACAAGAGGGACAGAGGAGGACACAGGGAGACACAAGAGGGGCATGGGGGCATGAGGTACAAAGGGGACATAATCCACAAGATGCAACAGGTTTACCAACATATGCCACGCTGGAAAATAAATACATTCAATGACAGACGTACCAAGGTTGTACAACATAGGACAAAGCAGAGTAGAGAATTACTGTATGGTAGGGGGTGGGTAGGCCATCTTGAAGAGGAGGGTGTTAGGAGCTTGCATAAATGTGTTGAAGGAGGGGACAAGTCTAATGGGTGGTGGAAGGGAGTTTCAGAGGGTGGGAGTGGCTCTTGAGAAATCCTGCATGCTCACATGGAAGTCAGAAATGCGCAGAGCAGTTAGACAAAGGACGGGAGGGGACGACCTTATATATAGCTGTGAACAAGTTCCGAGATATACGTAGCGCAGGTTTTGTGCACAGATTTATAGGGCCTAATAAGCTAATAACGGTTTTAACTTTTCTCCACAGTAAAAACAAATGAAGCATTTATTAACGTCTGTCTTGTAATCCCATACCTCCTCTCCTAGGTTTGGTGCAGCAAAGAGAAATTTTCCCACTGGGAAAGTAGATGCCAATAAAACCAGGGTAAATACTGTAAGTAAATCTTCCCCGCTATATCTAGTATTAAAAAAAAGAGAGAGAATAAAGAGGAAAAAAAGTGATGCTGTAGGTCCTTAGCCGTAATTTTGAATGTCAGATCATTTCGTTCATCTACAAATAGGGTAAAAAGGAACTATTTGTTCAGATCTCTCGGCGACTACTTGTCACTGTTCAACTCCGTGTGGTTTATTGACTCATTCTAACCCTTGTAGACCGACTCTACATCTCTGTCTGTCTTCACTGCGTCTTTATAAGAGCAATTATTGCTGTCCCGAAGTGCGCTGACCGGCGCACAGAACATCCCTCACCGTCAGGTCTTACTGGAGCTGCGCACCATAAAAACGTCCCCTCTGATTTATACCAGGTGCCTCCAGTGATATATCCCTGTGCCCAACCACTCTGTACCTTATCCAGCACAATACAGATCACCAGCAGGACAAGACTCTGAAAGATTTGTCTTCCTGTAAATCTCTACTCGCTACTCGCAGAGAGGGGGCCAGCGCCAAGATCTTCTGGTCTGCAATTTTTTTGGCAAATGTTTTTGGAAAGTCTGCCATAACATAATAAAAAGCTTGTCCAAAGAACATGCCAAGAGGTGCAGGTTAATAATTGCACTGAGCAAATTAATGGAAGCCTATTCAGAGATGGCAGCACTGAAACTGTAACAGTGCATGACACTGCTAAATGTCATATTTAGAGATTCTTCAGCTCCGAACAATGAGAGCAGGAAATTTGAGCACTGGAAGCACTGTTGAAGCTTGGGGGCCAAAAAGTGCCCATGTTAATACGGTGAATGATGGAGATTTTGGGAACAGGGGCTGCTTGCTATGCAAACCGTGCCTATAAATAGCAGGCACCCAAACATCCTCAGCACACAATATTTTTTGTTTACAGCATCAAGCACAGTAATTGATAGGTTCTGCAACAAGGAGGATGGTAAGGGATAGGCAGTGTGTGTGTGTGTGTGGGGGGGGGGGGGGCGGGGGGCTGGCATTGAGGGAGGATGGTTAAGGTTAGGCATCGGTGGAGGAATAGTTTAGGATTAGGTATCATGTGGGTAAGGGGTTTGGTAAGGGTTAGGCATTGGTAGGGGAACTTGTGTTGTCTGGTTAGGCATCATGGGGGTGGGGGGGTGATTAGAGTCAGGCATTGGTGGGGGGACTGGTTAGGCATCGGTGGGGGGGGGGCGGGGGCTGGTAAGGCATTGGAAGGGGGGATTGTTTAGGTTTAGGCATCGGGGGGTAATTACAGTCCGGGATTGGTGGGGAGACTGGTTAGGCATCGGTAGAGGATGGCTTTGTGTGAGAATAGGGTTAGGTTTCATTATAGTAAAATATAAGTCAGGTGTTGTGGGGGCTCGGTTAGGGCTAGGCATTGGTCGTGGTGGTTGGGTCGGTTAGGGTTAGGCATTGGTGCTGGTGGTGGTAGGGTTGGTTTTGCATTGGTGTGGGGATCAGTGGGTGGGGTCAGTTAGGGTTAGATATTGGAAGAGGGAGGGCTCTATGTGAGAATAGGGTTAGGTTTAATGATAGTAAAATATCAGTAACATTCACCAATATTGTATTAACGGAATTACCACTGCACAATAGTAGTATATTAGTAATTTTACTGATATTCTACTAGTGGCTATTTCTGCCACCCAAATTTCCCCGGTGCCCATTTTGAATGTACAGTGGATAATACCTTAGTGATGACAAAGCCAAAGATAACATATGCAGTATAAAAAAATGGGCAGCACATGAAAGGGAGCAGCGGCCTGGAAGTTTTTTTTTAATGTAAGCGGAAAAATATGTACAATGTCCTGCTCATTGATTTACATGGCAGCTGAGTTTAAGTGAGGTGGACTGCAATTTTTCCACATACAGTGTGGTTGAGGGCGGCCTTAGAGCACACCTAACCAAAGGCAAAGGTACTTCACGGCTGTGACATTCACTCCACTAAACACAAGCAGTCCCTCCTCTCCAAAGTGTCTTTACCAGCATCAAATATAGCAGAAGACAATGTATAAGCAGAAAGATGTAAACATCATTGCAATCAATGCCAGATTTATACTTTTTCCGCCCCTAAGCTAAATTTCTTTCAGTTTCCCTTCCAAGTGCAGCAACCCTCTCCTATTTCTTATGCAGCCCCTCTCTTCCATGTCTAACATTTATGTATAGCAGCCCCCTTCAGTTATATACATATCCCTTGTGCAGGAGCTCCTTATTTCTATGAGTTGCTCCTTACTTGCAACCTTTGTACTGTATTCGCAGCCTCTTTTTCCATTTGCAGCAATCCCTCTTTCATGTCCATCCGCCCCTTGGCCAGCTGCCGCCCAAGGCCCTGGACTTTTTGGCCTTTTCAAAAATTCAGCCCTGATTGCAATCTGAGACTGAAAAGAAAGTGGAGTGTGAGTAATGCATTAGTAATGGAAATACAAAAGAGGCATCAGTTCAAAAAATTGTGTGTGTGTGTGTATATATATATATATATATATATATATATATATATATATACAGTATATATATATATATATATATATATATATATATATATATATATATATATATATATATATATATATATATATATCTCCTCCAAATAAATAATTATAAGGGCAAGCCTAAGTAACATTACTAGGCCAATCTCATTATGAGATCCTTACATTGAAATTTAACACATTTTATGCGAGCTTTCAGCAAGCTGAGACCTATGTCATGTGGGTTGCTGTAATCTGGTATTTAGTGGCTATTTCCATAGGTTCAGAATGATACCTTGGCTGCAGTTATCGGAGGGAGTGGAAGTGACTTTTGTACTATTTTAAATGTTAAAACCTTTTCAGCTGATAGTTTTCGAAGGACAAGACATTTGAAGACCTATAAAATACAAATGTTAATCTTATCCAATGCCCTGGCAACCACACATCAAAGAGTTCAAGTAAAAATATATATCCTTTCTTACTCACATATGTTAACAATTAATTAGATATCAAGAGCGCTGCCTACTGGTGAGACTGGTTAATGCCTACTGGTGCCTACTGGTGAGACTGGTAATTTGTGTTAATGGAAAGAATCTTTCTTTACTGCTGTGGTAAAGAGATTATTATTAATATATCAGAAACCAATTCCAGTGACCCATTAATAATATGCACATAAAGCGGTTTACTATTATTTTTTGGAATTTAAATTGAATAGCCTTTGGTGTTATCTGTACAACCATCCCCTCAATTAAAAAAAAGGGAAAGGAAAATACTTCAAATGCAGGAGATAAGGACAGGGTAAAACACAATGAAAATCAAATGCAAATTAAACATACCGTAATTCAAACTCACTTACTGTAAAAGTACAGTGCATAATTTTTTTGCTGTGTAGTTTTCACTGTCCCAAACACCAACAGCCATGTACGACTTTGCACTTGTAGAACTATAGCTGTGATTAGTTCAACCACTAAGAGAAAAGGCTTTCCTGCACACTTTCTGGATGCTGTGCACTGCAGGCATATGAAGCGGATGGCTGCAGAGGAAGCTGGATGCTGCCTCTCAGATTTAGAGCCCTGGGAGCTAGTAAAGGGCCTACAAAGTAATAAAGTGACTTGAAAAAAATAAAATTAGTGATGATCATTAATTCAACTTATAAACTTCAGAGGAACTTTAGGGAAAAAAGGAAAAACATAAATCAATACATTGCAAAGGGAGATGTTAAAAAATAGAAGAGTGATCAAGAAGTGATTGATAACCGCCGTGTAATTTGTTTGATCCACAATCAGCCTACACGTCATCATCTTTACTACTGGCAGACATAAAAAAAACCAGAGAGGACCAACTGCCATTTTATATAACCACATCCCCTAATAATGCAATAGGCTGAAAGGTTTTTTTTTTATAAATATGCAAATGCACAAAGGGAGCTAATGGTTGCTTGGCAGTTGGAAACAGTTGTTTTTTGGTCTCCTGGTTGCAGCTAATTAGCCTTTAGGACAGGCCCGGATTTACAATAAGGCACTGTAGGCGCGTGCCTACAGGCGCCTGATGATGGCGGGGCGGCTCATTTCCCTCCCCTAGTGCCTCCCTCCTTCCCTCTGCAAAGCCCTGAGCAGAGCTTAAATGAGAATTTAGTCACCTGGCTCTCAGCATTCCACTGACAAGATCTCCTTTCAGTCGGGGCACCACTAGCTAGCTACCTAATGCTAAGGGACACCTGTAACTACCTATGTACCCTTCTAGTTAGGGAGAAGTCACAGCTGGGTCAGTCAGCACACTTGTGGTGTGGTTCAGCGGGGGTTTGTGGGTTTCTGGAGGGTGAATGTTTAGGGTGCCAGGACATCTGTGCCTATAGGCTCCTGTGACGTAAAACCAGGCCTGCTTTAGGATGACTTTTTGACGATCACTGCTTAAAACTTGTATAAATTAGATAAACTTGACTGTCATAAATGTATGCCATGGGAGCAGCTCCTGTGATCGCAGAGGGGCCCTAAGCTGTGGGGGCCCCCCATCTCCTAACCTTCCCTTCCTCCGATACAAGGGGCTAAATTCACGACAGACGTTTTTGTGGCTAAACTTGATATTGGTGTGAAGATCACGATGGCCACACTTGTTTTATCAAAAAAGAAAAACCCTGCTGGGTAATGCTTGACTTAACTATCCCCTAAAATAAATAATCATCACTGTCCAGTTCACCTTCAGTGGAGCGCGCTGTACTAGGATTCATTCCAACCCATCAGGGGCTGATGAGTCAGACCTATGACGAAACTGGTAAGGCGAAGCCAAGGACACCCCGCTGAGCCAGAGAGTGGGGAGGACACGCGAGATGCAGTCAATCCACCCGGTGAAGAGGTGGCGATATACAAGGCTGTTTTTAATGTTTTAAAATGTACTGGTTATTAAATTAGCAGATTTACCGTTAGTGTCTTTTCGAGTTACTTGCAGAGATGTCATACAGAGAAAGCCCTGGTAGCAGATGCGGACTACTTATTGAAAGCAGTTGACGGTGAGCAGGGACATATAAGGGGGAAACCTTTGTCCACCTGTGGTGGAATTAACCCCTTCATGTATGCACGCCTGGGTCATTGGTGAAGGAGCATGCTGATCACTAAAGGGTGTTAGATATTTTTTTAACAGGCTATACTACAGGGCGGTATGTGCGGTTTTGTTTCCCTTTAAAGGCGTTTCTCCAGAAAGTGCTCCGGAGATAATTTGAAGGAGAAAGATAGAGAGTGAGAGCAGCTGTATATAACTTTGCAATGGACACACTTGTTTTATGACCCTTGTGAGATGGGCCCCCAAGGCCGTAAAGGGCAACTAGGGAAGGCAAGGGAACATGGGGGAGCCCATCAAAGTTTTGCTGGGGGGGGGGGGAGGGGCATAAATTGTAGTTACGCCACTTGCAACTAGGGCCGGAGCTAGGAAAAAATGGGCAATTGCCCCAGGGCCCCAGAGCCTGTAGGGGCCCCCAAGGTGTCCCTGCCCATCTTAAATGTTGCTCCCAGGGACTCTGCAGAGTCTGCTAAGTTGGGAGGTGATTGGGTAAGGGTCAGCAGCCAGCTCAGGGGCCCAGGAGGAAAATGTGGCTGCACGAAAGCGCCTCTAATGATGCTTTTTGGTTGGGGGTTGTCTGTAGAGGGGGGGGCAGGCTAATTTTGCCCTAGGGCCCAATTGTTACTTGAACCGGCCCTGCTTGCAACAGTACTAATAACCCCCAAAGTTTCTAAACCTTTGCCGCATTATCCAAAAGTTAAAAAAAAACAACCTGAAAATATTCACCATTTCCTCAGCTACTTAACCATATCCACGTTTTAGGCTACAGAAAACTTTTACCTGTCATAAAAACTTTCTCTAATGCTCATTAAATACTTCTCAAAAATGCCATAATCACACTGACCTCTCACCCCTGGAACGGGCTGCAATATTACTGTTTTTTTTTTCTTTTTTAATCCTTCACGATTCATCAGGATTACCCAGCCAAGAGTCGCGGGCCGTCATTTCCCGTAGCTGTTCTTTAATATAAAAGTTTTCAAATCATGAACTTTTAGGAAGCGATAGTTGATAGCAACAGTAATATCCTTCCACAGCCTCTCGTATGTGTGTGTGTTATTTTTTTTTCCTTCCTTATTTCTTTTTTCTTATGACAATGCCGCCTAATCTGAAAGAAGGTAATTATACGGCTGTCAGATCCACGGCGTTCCGCAGAGTATAGGAGAGAAAGCCGTTATCGCTTTTCTATCATGATCAGAAAGAGACGCTTAGCCTTTTTACGATCAGCGTGAATTATTGAAAGTAGCAATTCCACGGACATGCATTTTAGAACGTAATGACAATTTTTTACTCCCTTATTTTAATCGTAGCTTTAGAAATTAATGACTTTATTATGTACATCAGGGTAGTTTTAAGTGTAGCAAAGCTTTCTAGGTAGCTTTTCTTTTTTGTGAAGGTGGAAATTGTAAGACGTTAAAGTCCAACGACATAAATCATTCACTTTTCTTCCCTACTAATTTTATTACACTAAAAAGGCTCCGTACTCAACCCACATACATATACTCGCTAAATCCTCTACAAAACAATTCTCCCAAAGCTGCAGTGCTTGTGTCACATGGTCTTTCAGACAGACGTACATGCAAAATGGTACGCTGGTGATATCTGCTAGTAGAATATCGGTAAAATTACCAATATACTACTATACTATAAAACACAATTATAAATAGCGCTCAATTGTGCACCAATCAGAACAGATTCTTAAAATTAGCTAATGTTGTCCAGCAATAAAATTAGGACTATGACACCCTTGTTCCAGGTGGATCGCTACAGCCAGATATATGTAATATCTTCAATCAATGCAATAATAGTAGAAATAGTGCTCATCAACAGTCCGTAAAAATTAACATTCAATTCTATGGGGTCTCCCCCCCTTCATATAGTGACTCACCAGATGTTGCGGCCAATCGGGCCTGTGTGCACCTCTGGAGTATATTGCCTCCCCACTGCCTTCTGTGGCAGGTCACCTTCCGCCTGGCACCTTCTGTAATCAGGAAAGACAGGCCTCCATAGCGTAAAAATATCTTGACTTTATTAAAAATGGTGGTATACACCTTTAAAAACAATAGTCACCAGGCCACATGTACAGTGAAACCCGTATGAACAAGCAAAGTCACAGCATATGATACACCAAGTGCTATATGACAACAATACCCATAAGGTCATTTGTTGGATCGCAATATGTGTAAAAGCTGTGCGTGGGGTAATGAATCCAGTGCGTGAAACAGGCTAAAAAAACGCCTAACGATCAGCCGCTCCACGCCGTATGATCCCCGCTGCTAGTTCAAACTCTTCAGCGTGTGACGCCGGCCGCGTCCAGCATGCGTCATGTGATAGGAAAAGAACGTTGCTCCATAGCTCCGCCCAATACTACTATTGGGCAGTGGTAATTTGGATAGTAAAATACAGGTACATTTTACCAATTTTTGCTATTGCTAAATCTAACCTATCTTTACATGAGCCCTTCCTCTACCGATGCCTAATACCCTAACACTACCCCCCCCCCCTTCCTTCACAGCAATATACAATAAATATGTGTCAGGGAGGTTTGAGTGCCCCGCAGGCACCCATGTTGATAGTGGCTTTAAACTTAGATTTGGGCTCTGGAGGTGCTCCATATAATAGCAGGACACCCAATTATCTATGTTTAAGCATTAGATACATGTCCTTTAGCAAAATATTGCTTTATATTGGTATGTCACTCCACCCTTGCTGTGATGTTGTTTACCCTAGGCTATGATGTCATGAAGCCTTCACCTCTTAGTGCACTCTGCCAGTCATGGTGTTGTTTCTGCTTACTTCAGAACACACAACAGTGATGCACCTTGCCAACAGTAAAGAGGTCGTCTTCAGTGATAAATTTAAGTCCCTACCAGGTACCAGTCCCTACCGTAGGGGCAGACTCTGATTTCCATACCTCAAAGCAGGAATGTAAAAAGGGAAATTGCAGGTCCTGCCCTTCAGTTCCCAATTTCTAACATCAACAAAGGAACCTGGAGCTAGCGGAGAACTCCTAAAAAGGAATTGTCAGCCACAAAATAAAATCCCATTTACCCCACTGCTCTGTGTTTAATACGCTGTCTGCAACCTTACCCGGCATTGCAAGCACTCCAATCTATTCAGAAATGTTTCTGCTGTAATAAATCATATCTCAGTCAGCCAGGCTCTATTTGTACCAATGCCAACGAGATGGAAGCTTGTCATCACCCCTCTCCTATTCTACTTAGCCCAAATCTTCGACTAGAGTAGAACGTCGAATATGGACGAGGAGCATGATCGAGCAGTTATCCTCCCCGATCATGCTCCCTTGTGCAGTCCTGCTCCTGCAAGACCTGTAAAAAAAAGAAAAAAAAAAAGCAACGCCGCACAACTCACCTACTCCTGGATCCAATCGCTGCCTCTCTGTAATGATGCTGACCCGGAAGTACTTTCAGATTACTTCCGGGTCAGCGTGGGGAAGACGCCGGGAGATACGGGGGACATGGTGGCAGAACGGGAAAGCCGACAAGGCGCAAAAAGGCAGCGATTGGATCCAGCGATTGGTAAACTGTGCGGTGGGGCTTTTTTTTTTTTTTACAGGTCTAAAACCTCAAGTACAGGAGTACTTCAAAGCTGGCTCCCATTTCAATGCACTTCAAAATGCATAGACTTTTTGTATGTATTTCCGCGACTGCAACTCGGACATCTTTAAGCCTTAAGTATTTGTTTTCTCCATTTTTCTGCTCATTTATTTTAATGCAGTTTGCTACACATTTCAATTGTGTTACTAGGAACATTTTTTTGTAATAATAATATATGCACATTTTAATAAAAATAAAAAAGTAATTTATTCTGCAATTGTCTGTGTTGAGTAATGCAGAACGAACCTGCCTCTGGAGAGAATGTTACCCAGAGAACTGTATGGTTTTAGAAGGATTAGGCCAGTGGTCCTCAAACTAATGCCCTCAGGCCGAATGTGGCCCCCTGAGGCTTTTTTACCGGCCCCCCCACACACAAAACGTATTACTTATAGATGTCGTCAGCTACATCTTTAAATATTGGTGGTCCACATATAGAATAGCAGTGCTGGAACCACCCCCATCTATCCACATGGAAGCAAGAAAGTAATAATTCGCTGGTTTCCAATCAAATTCCTTATCAGGTGACACTGCTGACCATTTGGACTGCAGGTTGTCACCTGGGTATGCTTCACTGTCTGGCCCACAAAAACTTCTACATAATTTTATGTATACTCCGGCCCCTCAGCAGTCTGAAGTAGGTTGACCCGGCCCTCGACCCAAAACGTTTGGGGGCCCCTGGAGATGGCTGTGGTGTTAACCCTTTCCTCCCTAGCTCAGACTAGATAGCGAGACTTATCCCTCAAATAAGTGGTGGCAGATTCCCGTATAAGTGCGTGTGCAATTGTACTGTGTGTTCAGCTGCCCTCCCGGCTTGTCTGTATGGCAAAATGTAAAGAGGAACTTTAAACCAGGATTGAACTTTACCCTAATCAGTATCTGATACTCCGTTACCCACAAGAAATCTTTACCTTTTCTGTAAAGGTCTGTATGGTTGATATTGTGGTGAAACCCCTCCCACAGTGTGATGTCATGACAGTTTGCTGTCTGTGAACATCATTGCATTGTGGGAAATAATTACTTTTGTTAGCTGCCAGGCAAGCAGTATCTCCATCTGTGCACAGAACTCTCAGTAATGAACATTCCATACAGATAGCCATACATTTCAGAATGTTAATCAGGGAGAGAAAAGATTTTACAATGGGCAAACATTGACTAAATAATCTATATTGAATATTAATATTGTAAACAATCAATTTTATTCATAATGTTATTTTCGCTACAGTTCTTCTTTAAAGAGACACTGAAGCAAAAAAAAAAAAATATGCTATAGTGAATTGGTTGTGTACTATGAATAATTACTAGAAGATAAGCAGCAAAGAAAATATTCTCATACTTTTATTTTCAGGTATATAGTGTTTTTTCTAACATTGCATCATTCTATAATATGTGCAGATTACACAACACTCAGCATTCAAAATGAGTCTTTCAGAGCAGTCTGTGAACTAATGACCTCTCCTCTAGCAGAGGAAAAGTAAACAGTTCCCTTACAGTTAAGATAATAAAAGTCAGATAACAGCCCTCTCCAGGACTAACTTAGTCGGAGAGCTTAATGGCTTGTTTGCATAGAGATAACAACTGGAGTTTATCAACTCTTCCTGTACTGGAAACAATTACACTGATGTATCTAATCTTAATGTTTTATTTCTTAGCTGTACTACACATACAAATCATAATATCATAATTTTATTTTCGCTTCAGTGTCTCTTTAAAGGATACCTTAGCGCTTTTAAAAATTAAAAAACGGGAGGAGCAGGCATGTGTAGGAGCCACTCCTCATGCCCCCCGCTCCCCTCTGTTAAGGCCTAATGTCTCCCCTAAGCTACCTCCAGGTCTGGAGGGTCATGTGCAGAGCGCTCCTGGCCACAGACATGTGATCAAGGACACGTGCCGCCAGGCAACGACTGCCCAGTGCACACCGACCCTTCTACACATGCCTGCTCCTCCCGGTCTTGAATTTTTAAAAGTACTAACGTATGCTTTAAGCTATCTGGCACATCCTTTTTTCCAACAGCCGGAGATCCACTTTAATTACATCCTAGTTATCATTTTGCAGAGTTTTTACAGAAAATATAATAGCGGGATCTGATGAAACCCCAGCAAATGTCAAGCAAGCTCTTGCAGAAATGAAATGAAGATCTGGTTGCAGCCTTTTCCTGCTCATTTGGAAAGTGATGAGGTTGGAGAATCCCCCCGAGGAGGGCTGTTTGGATGGAGGAGATGAGCCGGTAGCCCCTGCGTCCTCCATTCACGGTAACATAGAACAGATGTAGAGGGGAGTAGAGGATTCCCAGCACGCAGCATTACCAGGCTAGAGCAGCTGATACCTGCAACACGCCGCAATATCCAGATTTCATTAACTGTATTTGGCAGGTCTACCGTGCATTGTAAACAGCAAGACGCCATGCCAATGTCTGCTCTACAGCCTGGGATGATGCGGGATTTATGGCTTCCACAGATGTCAGGTCCAGGTGATAAAAAGCATTCTCCTCTCTCTCTTTGTGAAGACTACCTGAATTCAGAACAAAATGCTTAAAGCAAGCCTGAACAGAAGAATAAAAGTCAAATTAAAACATACACGGGCCACACTTACCTCCCGTGTAGTCTACTCATCAATCTCTTTCTTCTCTCCCTCATACGGTTTGTACACTGTGATCAATGGAATTCTCCATCCTCCATTTTAAAAATGGTGATGACCTCATAACAGCTTCAGGGTCATCACCTGTAATATTGTCCACTTGAGCCATAGGGAAACATGGACATTAGCTTTCACATCAGTTGTCCTGTCAGTTTTAACTGGCAGCAGCTGGCAACTTCTGAGCTTCTAAACTTCAGTGAGCTTCTAAGAGGAACTGATGGTGAGGTAAGTAGGTAATATTCATTTGTAGGTACATTGTGTGTTTATTTTAAATAATTTTACCCAATACTTTAATGCGGTCCCATAACTTGAAAAAAAAAATAAATCATTGTCCTATATCAGCCCTCCCCACCAGAATCTGTAAAGGAGAAGCTCATTTTTGTTTATAGAGTTGTCTTTAGTAGTGAACATTTATATTCTACATTTTTAAATATAGTTTTTTTTTTTATATTTTAATGGAGGTTATAAAGGTACTGTATATTTTTTGTTATATTTGTTAACCTTTATGCTGGGTACACATGATGAGATTTTCTGGTAGATTTACTATTAGATCGATTATTTCCAACATTTCTGACCGGATTTCCGATCGATTTCCAACCGTTTTCCATTCACTTCAATAGGAAAAATGCTCGGAAATTGATCAGGAATCAGATTAGACATGTTGCAAATAATCTATATAATAGAAAATCTCATAGTGTGTACCTAGCATTAGTTAATCATTAAGTTTGAGATGTTTTGCAAGGAGTTATTTACCGTACATACTACTTACTTTGTAGACTTTTGTAGGAAATTAAGAGTTGAACATTGCAGTGCGTTTAGATGCCAACCCCCCCCCCCCCCCCCCCCCCCAAAACATTATCATTTATACTTTTGGATTATGGCTCAGGGACTTCTTTGTGATCCACTGCTCGGCCCCTAGGAGTTTTTGACCTATGAGAAAATACAGATTCTAATTTTCACAGCAATTTTTGGACCGTACAGCTCTACAGGTTACTCTTGAATCGTGTACACCCATATGAGGAAGTCACCCATCAGGTGATTGGGACTCAGTCTCTTGGGATTACTTGGGCTACCACAGTACGGGACCCAATAGCAGCCACTATAACTGCTGCTTTACCCCTTGGGGGAAGGTTCCTGTAGATTTGCAGAGATGCTGGCTCTCTGTATGCATAGTTAGGAGCGATCACTCCCGACATCGAAACAAGGCAGCTTTCACAGTGAAGCCAGAAGAGCTACAGAGTTGTGACCTAATTACATATGCAAGTCATCATAAGTATGTCTTTGTAATAAACTTTGTTAGAATACATGGATTATACAGAGATGATCTGATACAGTTAGGGCCGGTTCAGATGGGAGGCAAGCACAGCGTTTTCAATGTTGGGGACAGCTTTTCTCATTGTTTGTGTAATGGTTGCAGTAGATCCGGTTGTCTCATCTTGGACACAACAACGACGTGAGGATTGTCAAACTGGCAAAGAAGGTAACAAAAATACCACTATTCATTCCACTATTCATTCCCCAGCGATTGCACTGCACGGAGGTGGGGGCAATATAAATGAGGATATTTAAAGGGCAACTGTAGTGAAAAGAATATGGAGGCTGCCATATATTATTTCCTTTTAAGCAATACCAGTTGCCTGGCAGCCCTGCTGATCCTCTGCCTCGAATACTTTTAGACATTGACCCCGGACAAGCATGTAGCATATCAGGTGTTTCAGACATCATTGTCATATCTGACAAGATTAACCACATGCTTGTTTCTGGTGTGATTCAGACACTACTGCAGCCAAATAGATCAGCAGGGCTGCCAGGCAACTAGTATTGTTTAAAAGGAAATAAATAGGGCAGCCTCCATATTCTTCTCACTACAGTCGTCCTTTAAATCTGGAGCACCATCATTGGGGGTACTAAAATAGGGGCAGAACTATAATGAGGGCTCTTTGATTAGGGGAGTAGTATAATGGGGCACCATAATGGGGTTGCTGTAATGAGGGGAATTATCATAGGGAAGTCATATAATGAGGGTACTACACTCACCTAAAGGATTATTAGGAACACCTGTTCAATTTCTCATGAATGCAATTATCTAATCAACCAATCACATGGCAGCTGCTTCAATGCATTTAGGGGTGTGGTCCTGGGCAAGACAATATCCTGAACTCCAAACTGTATGTCAGAATGGGAAAGAAAGGTGATTTAAGCAATTTTGAGCGTGGCATGGTTGTTGGTGCCAAACGGGACGGTCTGAGTATTTCACAATCTGCTCAGTTACTGGGAACTTCACGCACAACCATTTCTAGGGTTTACAAAGAATGGTGTGAAAAGGGAAAAACATCCAGTATGCGGCATTCCTGTGGGCAAAAATGCCTTGTTGATGCTAGAGGTCAGAGAAGAATGGGCCGACTGATTCAAGCTGGTAGAAGAGCAACGTTGACTGAAACAATCACTTGTTACAACTGTGGTATGCAGCAAAGCAGTTGTGAAGCCACAACATGCACAACCTTGAGGCGGATGGGCTACAGCAGCAGAAGACCCCACCGGGTACCACTTATCTCCACTACAAATAGTAAAAAGAGGCTACAATTTGCACGAGCTCACCAAAATTGAACAGTTGAAGACTGGAAAAAAAGTTGCCTGGTCTGATGAGTCTCGATAGAGTTAGAATTTGGCATAAACAGAATGAGAACATGGATCCATCATGCCATGTTACCACTGTGCAGGCCGGTGGTGGTGGTGTAATGGTGTGGGGGATTTTTTCTTGGCACACATTAGGCCTCTTAGTGCCAATTGGGCATCGTTTAAATGCCACAGGCTACCTGAGCATTGTGTCTGACCATGTCCATCCCTTCATGACCACCATGCACCCATCCTCTGGTGGCTACTTCCAGCAGGATAATGCACCATGTCACAAAGCTCGAATAACTTCAAATTGGTTTCTTGAACATGACAATGAGCTCACTGTACTAAAATGGCCCCAACAGTCACCAGATCTCAACCCAATAGAACATCTTTGGGATGTGATGGAACGGGAGCTTCGTGCCCTGGATGTGCATCCAACAAATCTCCATCAACTGCAAGATGCTATCCTATCAATATTGGCCAACATTTCTAAAGAATGCTTTCAGCACCTTGTTGAATAAATGCCACGTAGAATTAAGGCATTTCTGAAGGCGAAAGGGGGTCAAACACTGCATTAGTATGGTGTTCCTAATAATCCTTTAGGTGAGCTTAGATCGTGGAAAGGATTATAACACGGGGATCTAGCCACTTACTGTAATGATGGGTACTATAATGGGGAACCAGTATAATGGAGAACTATAATGGGGGCATTATAAAGGTGAAGGGGTACAATGGGGAAAGTATAATGACCAGAACTATGATACATGGTCATTGAAATAGAACTATAATGGGGATACTATAAATAGAAAAAGATAATAGGACACCATAACAGGTGGGGCCCTATAAAGGGGCATATAAAGGGGCATTATAACAGGGGGTAATGTAACAAAGACACTATACTAGAGCACTCTAACAAGGATGTACTATGGACCCACATTCTAAAAGCTGTATTTTTAACAGGAAAACATGTAAAGAGAGGGAGGCAAACATCATGCAAGAGAATAGGGATGAGAAGAGACACATTAGTGAGAATGAAAAAGTTGGGATATGTTATGGGGGTGGGGGAACAGTCAAAATCTTCATTACAACTTCATCCGCAGCCCTGCCCACTTTTAACCTCACCCCCATAGTCTCATTGGACCCGAACTCTTGCCTAGCACACAATGAAAAGTCTTTATTCCACATAAAGTGGCTGAAAAAAAATTCACTGCTTTGTGCTTATGTGTTTGTTTAGCTTGGACAACATTCTTATCAGTAGCTGCAAGGTAGGGTGATCAAGCACCTTCAAAAAAGAACACAGAGACAATGGGAGCCCAAATGGTGCAGTATGTCACAAGAAGAGTGACGGAGAACAAAAACGATTAGGGTACTCACAATGTAAGGTTGCACTCAATTCCACTCAGTATCAGCAGGTTCTGGAGACCAATGTCCAGGAATCAGTGACATCGCTGAAGCTGTGCCGGGGCTGGATCTTTCAACAAGACAACAACCCTAAACACTGCTCAAAATCCACTAAGGCATTCATGCAGAGGAACAAGTGCAATGTTCTGGAATGGCCATCTCAGTCCCCAGACCTGAATATAACTGAAAATCTGCAGTGTGAGTTAAAGAGAGCTGTCCATGCTCTGATGCCATCAAACCTGAATGAACTAGAGATGTTTTGTGAAGAGTAATGGTCCAAAATACCTTTCGACCAGAATCCAGACTCTCATTGGAACCTACAGAAAGCGTTTAGAGGCTGTAATTTCTGCAAAAGGAGGATCTACTAAATATTGATTTCATTTCTTTTTTATGGTGCCCAAATGTATGCACCTGCCTAATTTTGTTTAAACAATTATTGCACACTTTCTGTAAATCCAATAAACTTCATTTCACTTCTCAAATATCACTGTGCGTTTCTCTTATATTATATATTTAAAGAGACACTGAAGCGAAAAAAAAATTATGATATTATGATTTGTATGTGTAGTACAGCTAAGAAATAAAACATTAAGATCAGATACATCAGTCTAATTGTTTCCAGTACAGGAAGAGTTAAGAAACTCCAGTTGTTATCTCTATGCAAACAAGCCATTAACTCTCCGACTAAGTCTTAAGCCGCATCTACACGAGTAGATGCGGCCGCGATTCTCCTTATCAATCGAGCCGCTGATGCGGCTCGATTGATAAGATCCGACAGGACGGATCTCCGCACCGCCGATTCCCTGCTCGCTCCCCGCGAGGGGACAATGGCAGGGAATCGAGCGGAAGATAAGCGGCGCCGGCGGGGACGAGCGGGCATGAGTGGGGAATCGAATGCGGCGCACGCGCGGCGAGCGGGGACGCGGCGGGCACGCGGAAGAGGCGATCCGGCGGCTAATCGAGCCGCCGGATCGCAGTCTCATCTACCCGTGTAGATGAGGCTTTAGTCGTGGAGAGGGCTGTTATCTGACTTATTATCTCAACTGTAAGTGAACTTCTCTGCTAGAGGAGAGGTCATTACTTCAGACTGCTCTGAAAGACTCATTTTGAATGCTGAGTGTTGTGTAATCTGCACATATTATAGAATGATGCAATGTTAGAAAAAACACTATATACCTGAAAATAAAAGTATGAGAATATTTTCTTTGCTGCTAATCTTCTAGTAATTATTCATAGTACACAACCAATTCACTATATCATTTTTTTTTTTTCGCTTCAGTGTCTCTTTAACTGACATTTTTTATCTTAACAACCAAAGTTTTTTTTAACATTCTCCACCATTCTCTAGCCTTGGCGAAACTTACAACATCACTCCCTACATCCATCTTTGAAACTTTTGGCCGTGCTGACATACAGGTTTCACAGTAGGTGACAACTGAGAACGATTTTGCTTTCATCATCAGTCCAGATTCTATTAGTCTGTGGTGGGTGTTACACCAGGATGTGGTTTGCTAATAACGCACCCTCACTTTAGTTCCTTCCATGTATTTGGGATCAGGCGGGTCCCCATCATCACAAGGTAATCAGGTACTTTTAGGGCTTGTTGTTGTCGATGTTGTTTTGCAAATAGAATTTCAAGCTGTGAAAATATTCATTATTTTATTTTCTTATATGACAAAAACAAAACACAACTAAACAGGCGGAGGAAAACCAGACTGCGGCGGGGACTGTCTGGGTAGCGGCTGGATGGGATTGATATATTATAATGAAGTATTTCTACCTGTGGCAACAACTTGCAGAAATCTGTTACCTTGTTCCCCGGCACTCCGGCTCCGGGCTCCCCGGGCGCCCATCTCCACGCGCAGCTTTCATCTGAAATGTGTCACATTACCATTGTCGGAGCATGTCTGCAATCAAACCACGCGGGAACAGCGAGTAACCGGATCGTGCAGCGAGGCCACAGCCAAAATATCTATTTTTGGAAAATCTATTAAAGTGAAATCCTACTTTCATTAAAAAAAAACAAAAAACACAGTTGTAAACCTAGAACGGCGCAGCGGCACAAGTTTCTTTTTGTTTTCTAATTTAATGTTGTTAGAAATGATCTTCCCATTGTAGTTGGAAATTGGAGCTGAATTTCCCAAATCAAAGCACTGAAAGCAGTAGTATTCGATGCAGATCTGTCCCTGGCCGCTTGCGCTCCATGCCTTTGAATGGGGCAGTGAAGACAGCTGAGCGTAAAGTACCCTGAAGCCGACTATCTGCACCAGACTTCCCCCTTTTCTGAAGCAGCTCCAAGATTACAGGTTGTCCCCAGTTAACGAATGAGATAGGGACTGTAGGTTCGTTCTCAACCCCCCCCCCCCCTTGTGCCTCCAGTTTCTTTCATGTATTCAGGGCCCAGATTATTTAGTGATTTAAATGTCAGTAGGCTGATCTTGAATAGGACCCTCCATTTTATAGGTAGCCAGTGAAGGGAGTGCAGGACTGGCGTTATGTGGCAGTGACGGGGTTGGTTGGTTAGCAGTCTGGCAGCAGTATTCTGTATCAGCTGTAGTCGGTACAAGACCTTTTTTGGAAGGCCAGTGTAGAGAGCATTGCAGTAGTCCAGTCGGGATGTAATGAAGGCATGAACTAAGGTTGGTAGATCTTCTGGGGGGATGAGGTGCTTGATTTTTGCAATGTTCTTCAGGTGAAAATAGGATGATTTCACCACAGCAGAGATGTGAGTTCTGAAGTTTAAAACCCCATCAATTTAAACACCCCAAATCCTGGGGCAAAAATCCACGACTTTCCATGTCGTGGATTTTGCTGCCCGGGGAGGCAGAGCTTAGCGCTGTAGCTCTGCCTCCATTAACCTCAATCTCTGTGCGGCTCTCTGCCTCTCTCCGCCCCTCTCAGTGAAAGAAGGCGTGGCGAGGCAGAGATCAGCAAGGACTGACGCAAGTAGAGGCAGAGCTACAGCACAAAGCTCTGCCTCTACCAGGAAGCGATCCCCTCATTTTGCCCTGGGGATTTGGGGGGTTTAAATACAGCGTTCTGCTGCAGGGATGCAGTGTTTTAGCTAGGCTGATACTGCTGAAGATAAATGTTAAATAAAAAGAGGAATTTTTGAAGGCTTCAAACTCTTTAAGAGAGGGGAGCCTTAGGATCCTATTGAAGCTTCCTTCACTGATTTGAAGCTCCCCGTTGTTGTTCCTTCTGAAGCATGGCCGCGCACTAGCCCTGCAAGCTCACCCGCACATGCACAGTAGAACGGAGCCCGCGGCTTTGGCTTACTGCGCATGCGGGTTAGGTCGGAAATTGTGTGACCATGCTGGAGGAAGAAGAGCTGCTGGTGGGACGCGCTCAGCGATTGGGTACATCAGAGCAGGGAGGGAAGCCTCAAAAGGATCCTGAGACTTCCCTCTCTTTAGGTATAGGTATATAATTTTGTATCCGAACTTCGGATCGGGTACTCTTTAAGATCCGGTCCATGGGGAGGAGAGACAGCAATGTAGGAAGGGGGGCCCAATAAAAGATTTGCTGGGGGACTTCATAATTTGCAGCTACCTGACAATGGAAAAACAGCTAGTAAATGTTAGAACTTTATAAAGTATCCAGCAAAAACAAAAACATTTGACTGAAAATGGGCTTTCATAACATATTGTGGTGTTTGTTTTTGTTTTGCATGCTGTATTTGTTTTTGCCGTGCCATTTTGTATTGCTGCCTGAATTGTTGAAAATAATTCTGCATTTGGAATTCGGAGGAACGTATTTCTCAAACAAGCAGATGAAACCAGACGCGAAGGGGAAGGTGAACGATGAGTATACGGCATCTGATTATACACTATAAGAGGTAGAATGGGATTGCTATAAATATCGGCTGCCGTTCCTGTTTTGTCTCAGTGATTATCTTCTATTCAAAAGCGAGATTCAAATTTTGGCAATTTTCGAAAACAAGCTGAAATGAGCATTTTGTCTCTCTAGGCGAAGCGTAACGTTTCCTCCTTTGTTGGTGGAGATGGGTGGCATCACGGCCCACCAAGAGCAGATCAGTCTGCAACTTCCACGCATTTACTACTCGTCCTCTTTCATTGTTTGGTTTGGTTAAAATAGTAGTATAGTTTTTTTTAAATGCTTCTCGTTTTGTACACAGTTTTATATATAGTTTAGTTGTAAAAACAGATTTTGAGTAAGAATCGAGGACCGTAAGAGTAGAGGGCTTCTGGAACAAATCAAAATTGGCATGGACAAGAAAACCTGGAATTAAAAGTGTACCTGAGGCGGATTCACGGGGGAGGTAGGGGGTGGGGTACAGAGGCATGTTCCCTGCTTTATGCCATGCCTCTGTGTGACCTCCACTCCACTTTCAGCCCCCCCTTCCCCCCTCCAAGCTGTCACCCCCAAAAAATGCCAACTTACAGCCTGTCAGCAATCTCAAGGGGAAGGGGAATCCCTTGCAGGAGAGGCACTCCTGCATAACGCCCACTTTGGGCTTCAGAAACGCCCCCTCCCTCCTCTCAGTTGCCCCTTGCTGTCTATCCTCTGCCTGTTCCCCATCTTTCTGAGCTCCTTGCTTCTCGAATGAGAGCACAAAAGCTCTGTATGCAGCGATGTGACTCCTGGAAGTGAAAGTAAGCCATAGTAGGGGGTCGGGAAGCGGCGGTGATGGACACTACCTGATCCAGCTTACCACTCGGATCAGTGTGTTTTTATATACAAATTAATGCTGGCTCGGGTTTTAAAGTGATCCTTAAGTCAAGTAAAAAAAATGAGATTTACTCACCTGGGGCTTCCCTCTGCCCCCTGCAGCCGATCGGTGCCCTCGCAGCCCCGCTCTGACGCTCCAGGACCCGCCGGCGAACACTTCTGGTTTGGCCGTCACCGGCCGACAGGCATGGGAACGTGAGTGATTCTTTGCGTTCCCAGCCTGTATATCGCCCCCTATGCTGCTATTGTGGCCAGGAGGCAAGAGCGGGGCTGCAAGGGCACCGATCGGCTGCAGGGGGCTGAGGGAAGCCCCGGGTGAGTAAATCTCATTTTTTTTACTTGACTTAAGGATCACTTTAAAGGAAAACCCAATGTAAAAAATAAATTGGATGAGATAACTAATTGTATCTATTGTTTTACTCCTACTTAGTTTTTTTAAGAATCCTGCAGTGTTTTCTTTATAAACGAAAAAGTAGGGTGCATATTTCGGCGCCGCTCAGTTTGGCGCGGTGAGAGACGAATTACGGCTCTCACCGCAGCCGCTAAACTCAGAGGCGGTGTTAAAAACTATTCCCCCTCCGAGCTGTCGCAACTGGAGGGAGATGTAATTCCGGGTCTGGCAGCCGCCAGAGCCCCGAATTACCGCTACGCACCCCGCGCAGCATAACATTGCTGCTATGAGGCGCCCAGTTTCGGTGCTCAGCTCTGAGAGACGCTTGCCGAAATAATAGGCACAGAGTAACCACTTATACTGTGTAGATACTGGAGGCAGCAGAGATCAGTACAGGCACAGAGTAACAGCTTACACTGGAGACAGCAGAGATCAGCACACACTGCAGCTGGTTTACTATTAGAATAGGCACAGAGTAACAGCCTATACTGTATATACTGGCGGTATCAGAGATCAGCAAACGTTAGATCAGTACACGTTGTAGCTAGTTTACTACCAGTATAGGCACAGAGTAACAGCTTATACTGTACATACTGGAGGAAGCAGAGATAAGCACACACTGAAGCTAGTATACTATCAGTACAGGCATAGAGTATCACCTTATACTGTACATACTGGAGGTGGCAGGAATAGCAGCTAGATCTGTGCCCCCCCCCCCCCTTCCTTCACAGTATAATAGCTAGATGGGTACTCTAATCCCCCCTCCTCCTATACACATTATAGTAGCTAGATTTGTACCTTCCCCTCCCCCCAGTATAATAATTAGATGTTTCCCCTGATCCCCCCCAACACACACAGTATAACACACACACACGCTGTACAATAGCTATAAGTGTCCCAGTCCCCCTCCCTCCAGTGTGGTAGCTTCTCCACCCTCTCCCAGCATACAGAGCTGCACAGTGGGGAGGACATGCAGGCAGTAGAGATGCGAAGTTCGGATCTTTTCAATGATTCGGATGATTCGAATCGGATCATTGAAAAGATCCGGATCTTTGATCCGAATCTCGGTTCATTTTACTAGGGAAGCATTCGGGGGTGAAATGACTAGCAGGACAGGACTTTCCCTGCGGTGGACAGAGAAGGGGAGGGGGGTGGACACACAGAGAAGGGGAGAAGATGGACAGAGGGCAGGGAGTGGACAGAGAAGGGAGGAGGGACGAGCAGAGAGCAGAAATGTTTTTTTGCACACAATACCCACATGCTGCAATCATATGCTTTACATATATTTCACCTATATGTTCATCTGTATACTTTGAATGCAAACGTCGCACAGTGAAAGAAAGCATTCCCCAAAGCATTCCCAGAAGTGAAGTGCAGCTGTTTAGAGCAGTGCAGGAGGATCATATTGCACAGCAATCACAGTGCCTGCCCTGTCCTAGCCCAGCACGCTGCCTGCAAAGCTACTGAGCTGTGCCAAAAGTTTCCAATTTGTTCAATGTACACAACTACGGAACAGACAGCCTATAATGAGCAGCACATTATAGCCAGTATGTGTGCTCTACACATATCTGGCAGCGGCACGGATGTCCCCTCTCTTTCATCTACCTGTCCCTGCAAGGCTGGCTCCCCTCCAACAGAGCGATCCATCTCTGCTCTTCTTCCAGGACACCGCTACCCGCTGAGATTGGGGCGTGTCGCTCCTTGCCCCGCCCCCTTTGCGATCCGAATCACTCATTTTGATGATTCGACTCACAAAAGAGATTTGGATCAAAGATCCGAATCGTTCATTATCCGGACAACACTAGCAGGCAGCAATCACCTCCATCTTGTTGCTCCAGGGTCTGCAGGTCCCGTCTCTCTTCTCTGTAGTGTAGCTCTGCACTTCCTGCTTCTGACATTGGGCACTAGAGCCCAAACGGAGTAATAGGAAGTGCAAAGTAGCTACACTACACAGAAGACTGACTGACCTGCATCGCCTGGAGCAAGGCTGAGGTGAGTGAGTGCTTGCCTGCCTGCCTATTACCACTGCTGCTAGTGGGAGAGCTGCAGCTGTCAGCCTGTCAATGTAAACTCCATCCACGGGCTGACAGCTGTAGCTCTCCCACTAGCAGCAGTGGGAATAGGCTGATAGCCGTAGCCCCGCCCACACCTCATACTAGTCTCCCTGTCAGCCGCACGTCAGGATCAGGTGGACCAAGCCAGGGGCTCCTCCAGCACTTCAGCAGGCAGCCTCTTCCAATCCGGCCAGGACGCCTCTCCTCCTTCCTCCCCGGCCGGAACTACAAAGTAATTGTCGGGTCTGGCAGCCGGCCAGGGAGGTATCATTCTGCCGGCCAAAATAGTCCCCCTTCACCTGCTATTTGCGGGGACGGGGGGGCAGGAGGAGGGATGTAGGGAGGATGTAAATATATAAAAGTACAAAAAAAATCCTCTCAGCTGCGGGCCCCTTGTGGTGTAGGGCTGGGGGCAGGCCCCATAGCATTGCTATGGTTGCTATGGGGATTGCTACGCCTGCGGTAACTAGGAAGTGGAGGAGACGCGATCACCCGGGAACAGGTAATATATCCCTTCACCCCTACCTACTATCACACTGAACCCTCCCCTCTTTCAATGCCTGAACCTAAAACGCCCCAGATGCCTAACATTAACTACTCCACCCCCGCTGCCTAACCCTAACTACTCCACCCCTGCTGCCGAACCCTAACCACTCCACCAGGGACGGATCTAGAGGGGGGGCAGGCGGGTCTCTTGCCCCAGGCGCAGTTTGTTGAATTCTTAAAAAGGCAGCAAAATTTGGATGGGGAATGGCAGTTTAGGCGCCAAAACCTGACATTTAGGCGCCAAAACCTGACCTTTAGGTGCCAAAACCTGACCTTGCCCCAGGCGCAACTTGGTCTAGATCCGTCCCTGCACTCCACCCACATGCCTAACCCTAACCCCCTGCCTAATGAAACCTACTCCATGCCACCAGGGCTGGATTACCGACCAGGCAATTCAAGCAGTCGCATTCAGAGTCTAAGGGGCCCCATCAGCACGTAATCCACATCTGCTGCAGCGGTATGAACTTGTGAGCAAGCAGCGCCCATTGCCATGGTGATGGCACCCTGCGCAGGCACCACTCTCTCCAGCCCAGCCTCTGCAGTCAGGGGGAGAGTGAAGTCAGCAGTGTCAGCCACGTTAACCACGCTGATGTGACGCATGCTCACTGCACTGGCTGGGCTGGAGAGAGCGGCGCTGGCACGCAACACCATCACCATGGCAACGGGCACCGCTTGCTCGAGAGTTGCAGCGTGGAGGGGCTGACAGGTGCGGTGGAAAGGTGAGATGTGGCCTATCTCGCGGCTGTTAAAATCTGACAAAAGGCAGTTAAAATCTGACAGAACTGACAGATTTTGGGCCAGTCCACCTTCTCATGGGGGATTCTCAGGCTTTTGTTTTCTAAACAAATTTCTAAAGCATTTCCTGAACAGCAGTTGCTGAGCCTAACTCACAACATAGTGTGCAAGTGAGTAGGGAGGCTGGCTGGTATCTTACTATTTTGGCAGTTAAAATGCCGTTCAGGAAATGCTTTTATAAACAAAGAAAACCCTGAGAATCCCCCATGAGGAGATGGACTAGTCCAAAACCTGTCGGCTCTGTCAGATTTTAATTGCCTAATTTTTTTCGCGATAGTGGTGCTAGAAAGGACCACTGTTGCGAAAATCTTTAATTTAAATATATGTAAACACATACAGATAAGAAGTACGTTTCTTCCAGTGTACAATGAGCCAAAAATTACTTTTCTCCTTTGTTGCTGTCACTTACAGTAGGTAGTGGAAATCTGACATAATCGACAGGTTTTGGGCTAGTCCATCTCTCCATAGGGGATTCTCAGCATGGCCTTTATTCTTTATAAAGACGCTCCCGGAAAAAAAGTTTTGTATAAATATGCTGGCCATCCTACCCATTTGTGGCACACTTTTTTTGGCAGTTGGATGGAGCAACTGCCATTCACTAAGGGCTTTTGAAAATAAAGACAACTCTGAGAATCCCCCATGGGGAGATTGGTTAGTCCAAAACCTGTCGGTTCTGGCAGATTTCTACTACCTACTGTAAGTGATAGCAACATAGGAGAAAAGTAATTTATGGCTCATTTTACTCTGGAAGAAATGTACAGGTAATCCCGGTTTACGAACGTCCGACTTACGAACGACCCGCCGTTTCGAACGGCCGCCGACCCGCCGCGATGACGTCACGCAACCCGGGACTACCTCTTCTGCTGCCGTTTTTAAGTAGAGTAGGCGCAGCGGAAGGCAGATAAGGTCCCAGCGTGCGCGGCCCGTCCTCTCTCTTCGTTCACTGTAACCCCGGCGGCTTCACATGCGTTGCATAATGACGCAATCAGAAAAACAACCCTATTGGCGGCGCCTCCTGATGCGTCATTATGCAACACATGAGAAGCTGCCGGGGGGACAGTGAATGAAGAAAGAGGACGGTCCGCGCAGCTTCCGTGCAGCACGCTGGGACCTTCTACCACCATGGAACAGGTGAGATGTCCCTTATCTGCCTTCCGCTGCGCCTACTCTGCTTATAGAATGGGGGCAAAGGTGGCTATCCCAACTTAATGACAGATTCAGGTTAAGAAAAAACGTGCTCATCACTAGTTTTGAAAAAAAAAGTGTAGCCCAAGAGGGACCAAGAAGTAGACCTTGTATGAGCTCCACAAATTATTTTGGCTTTACTCCCCCAACTGTTTAAGGCCACTTTTACACTAAGGGCCCGTTTCCACTTCGGCGATTCTGCAGAGTTACCCCGCACATGATTCGCACGGGGAAACTCTGCCATAGGGGATGACGGGGCCGCGGCGGAATCGCTTGCGGGAGCGATTCGGCTGGAACCCCCCGCAGAATTCGCGGCGGAGTAGGCGCAGCGGAAGGCAGATAAGATCCCAGCGTGCGCGGCCCGTCCTCTCTCTTCGTTCACTGTCCCCCCGGCGGCTTCACATGCGTCGCATAATGACGCAATCAGGAAAAAAACCCTATTGGTGGCGCCTCCTGATGCGTCATTATGCGACACATGAGAAGCTGTCGGGGGGACAGTGAACGAAGAGAGAGGACGGTCCGCGCAGCTTCCGTGCAGCACGCTGGGACCTTCTACCACCGTGGAACAGGTGAGATGTCCCTTATCTGCCTTCCGCTGCGCCTACTCTGCTTATAGAATGGGGGCAAAGGTGGCTATCCCAACTTAAGGACAGATTCAGGTTAAGAAAAAACCGACAGTCTCTATCTCGTTCTTTAACTGAGGACTACCTGTACTTCTTATTTGTATGTGTTTACATGTACTGTATATTACATTTTACAATTTTCATGATAGTGGTCCTGCGTGCCACCATAGGCAGCAATAGTAAAAGCCGCAATTAGCGTCAAGGAGCTTCAATTATGGTGCCCGATAAATAGCGGGCGCTCATCCTGTGCCATTTTTATCAGCTCCCGATTCATATGCATGGAATGTGATAACGTGACTTTACCGACTTCCTTTTAAAAAATATTATTTGCATGGCCTTTGTGCTGAATCTATGCAGGTTCTCTTCAAGACAGAGCAGTCCACATGACTGGAGATGATTAAACCTGGCCGCATGTACAGCATTACCGCGCTTAATTTATCCAGCCGGTCGCTGCTACACGTTTACCCTCCATGGCTGTCCTTTGATATCTTCTGATATTATTACTGATGAAAAACGAGAGGTAAACACGCTGCCCATCCAACAACAAACGTTTGCTGGCGTGTAGCGGAGAGTGATTAAAAGTCCAGGCGGCCATGCTCTGCGCCGCACAACAGCGTGACTGTAACAAGCATTAAAGATGATGGCGGTTGCATTTCCCAATAAGAAATATATTCTTCAAGCTGTCCCGGGGGAAATTTACCAGCTGGCCAATTACTGCTCGATGTGGCAGAGACGTTTCACAATGCCGCCCGGGCTCGCTGGGTCTGAACTGTTATTTTTTTCCAGGGAATGAGTATATCGATGAGAGGGGAGGAGGCACTGGGCCTTTCTAGCGAGTGACAGATGTGAAAAAAAGGAATAAAATACTCTTCTTATAACTGGAGGGTTGATGGGCCCGTGACGAGGTATTTCGGGGACACAGTTCATTGTTTTACCAAGCTCAGAGCAATAGCAAACAATAAAGGGTGATTCCACCAAAGATTATAGTCCACCATCATAGGAATGAAATCTGCTAATTACGCAAAATTTAGTGTAATTTTTTGCAATTTCTGCCATGCGTAATTACGATTTGGACATTAAATTGATTTAGCACAATCCATTTGTAATTTTGTGTAATTACGTGAAATTCCACTTTATTTTGTGCCGTCTTTAGCGGTTAATAGCAATTCTCCATAAATGCTATCATCGCTAAAATTGCTATGGCTGTTAAGGGGAATGTTGGGAACAAGTGAAAAAAAATGCTTTTTCAAAAAGACCTTGTAGTTTCTGAGAAAATTGATTTTAAAAATGCAAAGGAAAAACGTTTTTTAAAACGACAGTTTAAAAAAACATTTTTCCTTAATATATTCAAAATCTATTATCTCAAAAACTACAAGTTCTTTTTGTCTTATTCTCGCTATTCTCATTAACATAAGTAGCAATTTTGGTGATGATGGCTAGAGTTGGGCGAACTGTTAGCGCAACTGCAGCCGAACTGTTCGGCTGCCCAACCTGTCATGTGGCTGTGGCTCTTACTACTTCCGGGTCGCAATGACCCGGAGTAGTACGTCTGCGCTGGCCCGGCGGAGCGCGTCCTAGATCGCGCTCCCGTTGCCGGGCACTCTCTGCGCATGTGTGTGACGTCACTCACATGCGCAGAGAGTGCCCGGCAACGGGAGCGCGATCTAGGACGCGCTCCGCCGGGCCAGCGCAGACGTACTACTCCGGGTCATTGCGACCCGGAAGTAGTAAGAGCCACAGCCACATGACAGGTTGGGCAGCCGAACAGTTCGGCTGCAGTTGCGCTAACAGTTCGCCCAACTCTAATGATGGCATGGGTGCATTGCAATTGACCTCTAAAATTGGCAGGGAATTACATGAAATTACGGTTCCTGATTATGTTTACATGTGAAATTATTACGATTTTTCCATTACAATTTCACATCGCAATTCCAAATTACGATACGAAATTACAATCATACGAAATTCGTGCTCATCACTAGTTTTGAAAAAAAAAAGTGTAGCCCAAGAGGGGCCAAGAAGTAGACCTTGTACGAACTCCACAAATTATTTTGGCTTTAGGCTGGTTTCACACCAGAACGTTGCGTTTTAGGGGACGTTAAGGTCGCATAACGTGCCCCTAACGCAACGCCTGGTGCTCTCTGCTGTGGACGTCAGAGTGAGCCATGTTGTGCAGCTCACTCTGGCGTCCGTGATGCCGTGATGCGTACTCTTGGACGCATGCGGCATCACGTGGTCCCGCCCGGCCAATCGCCGCACAGAGCGGCCGCTCCAGGAAGTAAACACTGCACGTCACTGAGTGCAGTGCATATTAATTAGCCATGTGCCTGGCAGCTCTCCGCTCCTCCCCAACATTACTGAGCATGTGCAAGCAGTCTAACGTGGCTCTGCCGCTTATAAAGTACTGCATGCAGTACATTGTTTTATGGCGCAGTGTTACTAAGTAACGCAACGTGGGCACTGTGAACAGCCCATTGATTTTTCATTGCTGTGCGGTGGGGTGCGTTACAGGCTGCTCTAACGTGCGCCTGTAACGTCCCACTGTGAAACCAGCCTTAATCCCCCAACTGCCTAAGGCCACTTTTACACTTAAAGAGAAACTCCAACCTAGAATTGAACTTTATCCCAATCAGTAGCTGATACCCCTTTTACATGAGAAATATAATGATTTTCACAAACAGACCATCAGGGGGCGCTGTATGACTGATTTTGTGCTGAAACCCCTCCCACAAGAAGCTCTGAGTACCGCGGTACTCTGGGCAAACTGCCACAATGTAACAATGTTCACAGACAGGAATTGGCTGTTTACGGCTGTCTCTAACAGCCAAAACAGCTAGGAGCAGCTACATAACCTGCCCACAGTAAAAATGTCACCATGTAATAAATGTCAGAATGTAAATCGGGGAGAGGAAAGATTTTACAATGAGCAAACACTGACTAAATCATTTATACATAATTATGGTAAAAAATGAAGCACTTTTTTTACTACATTATTTTCACTGGAGTTCCTCTTTAATCAGTGGCTCTCAGTTATAACTGAAAGAAAACTGATTTTCAAAGTAATGTCCATGTTTTCCTATGGCTCAGTTCCCACTATACACATTTTAACTGAAATATTTTTCACAAAGCACTGCTATGGAAAAAATGCATACTAACGCACACTAACGCATTCCAACACATTAAAGTAGTATAAAGCCCAGCATTTCTTCTTTTGCTCTAAAAGATTATTTACAGCATATAATATACTACCACCATTTTTTTTTATAATTTTTTTTAGCAGAATGGCATTCAAAGGGTTAAACCACAGCTGCATGAAGCTTCTGACTTTGGGGAAAAGTCGTCCTGTGTAATACAAGCAACTATGGAAAGATGCATACCATTTTGAAGCTCTCTTTCTCCTCTTTCCAACGACACAAACCGCCACCCTACGCCTATTAGTTTTCTATATTTTCACGATCGAAATCGCGGCAGCCGCGATTTTGATCGCGAAAATAGCGAAAACTAAAAGGTGCAGGGCGGCGGTTTATATATCGTTGGAAAGAGGAGAAAGAGAGCTTCAAAATGGTATGCATCTTTCCATAGTTTCTGCACTGCTCGGAGACCCTTTAAGCCACGAGGATGTAGATATACGTTTTGTAGCTGAAGCACAGTTGTGTACAATTTACTCTTGTGCACACCTCTGGCACTATCTGCTGCAGTACTAATTGGTAAAAGGGAATATATGTTCCCTGAGCCAATAAGATTGATTTTTACCATTAAAAATACTTGATTTCTTAGTTCATAGTAAAAAATGTGTGGCATTATTTCAGAATCCAATATCCTCACCATAAATTGTGACAGGAACATAATCTACGTTTTGTGATAAACGGTATAAATAGTCAAACAAAATTTGTATTTTTTCTCTCGACGGTAGCGCTTTTTTCTTTTTTGAACAGAAATTGGTAAAACTGAGAAATAATGTGTTTTTTTCCATTTTTTTTCCTCTTTTTGCAATCAAAGTGCATAGAAAATTATTCGAAAGAAAAAATGTCATACAATGAATATTTCACTTGGCTGTATAGTGTACTAGTGGCTGGATAGTGTACTAGTGCCTGGATAGGGCTCTGCCTCTGACACAGTAGGCCGGGGTTTGAATCTCGGTTTTGCCTGTTCAGTAAGCCAGCACCTATTCAGTAGTAGGAGACCTTAGGTAAGTCTCCTTAACACTGCTTCAGCCTATAGAGCGCATCCTAGTGGCTGCAGCTCTGTCGCTTTGAGTCCGCCAGGAGAAAAGCGCAATATAAATGTTCTGTGTGATTTAGCTGTCATAAGTAAGGATAAAGTTATTGCTTATTTATTAGGGAATATAGCTAAAATGTCAAAACTGCTCTCGTCCATAAGGGGGAAACAAGGTCTGGATGCAACGTGGTTAAAAGTTAAAATAAACTGATGAGATAAACAATTGTATTTATCCTCCTACTCCCCCCCTCCCCTCCCCATGACCTATTCTAGATATCCAATGGTTTTATTTTATATTTAAGCATTTACAGTAAGTATATTGAATGTTTTATTGTCTCTACTCAATAGCAATCTATTAAGCGGACACCTTATTTCTATCTCTCCCTGCCCTCGGAAGTTGTATTCTGCCAGAAAAACTTTTATGGCTGTAATATGCTTATGAGTGCGGTTTATTCCTGACAAGGTATCAATAAGACAGAAGCTGTCACTTGCATGCCTGAAAATTAACTCTTTCAGGCAGCACAAATAGAGCAAGTACTTTACATACACGTTTATCTCACCATGTCACATGTCGCCTCAGGTACACTTTAAGAACCACTTAACGACGTCGTTAGTGGTATAGCATGGAAAGGCCGCTCATACGAGCGGCCTTTCCATGCCAGTTCATGGAGGGTGCCTCCGTGAACAGTGTGCGAGCCGCCGATCGCGGCTCGCACGCATAATGTAAACACGCGGGGAAGAAATCCCAGCTGTTTACATCAATACGGCGCTGCTACGCAGCAGCGCCATGATGGAGATCGGCGATCTCCGGCCTCTGATTGCCCGGGGATCACCGTCATTTGATAGGCTGAAGCCTATCCGGCACAGGACGGATATCCGTCCTGCGCCGCTCAGAGGGGAAGGGAGAGGGAGGGGAATGGAGGTGAGGGCAGAAAACGCTGCGGAGGGGGGCTTTGAGGAGCCCCCCCCCCGCAAATCAAT
This sequence comes from Hyperolius riggenbachi, assembly GCF_040937935.1. NCBI lineage: Eukaryota > Metazoa > Chordata > Amphibia > Anura > Hyperoliidae > Hyperolius > Hyperolius riggenbachi. Next base: position 54,111,109 of record NC_090655.1, on the reverse strand, counting down.
AATAGCCGGCGGCGATCAGACCCCCCGAGCAGGACATCCCCCTAGTGGGGAAAAAAGGGGGGGGGAGTCTGATCGCCCTTGCACATACCTGATCGGTGCTGCGGACTGTAGAGCCTACGCAGCACCGATCACTGGAAAATCCCCTGGTCCTTAAGTGGTTTGAAACCTAGCTTTTTAGCCTTCAAATGCAAGATAAGAGTATGATATTACAGGAAAGTTCTATACAATTGCATACCTCGTCCTATTATTTCAACTTCCGCTTCACTTTAAGGCAAACCATCAGATCAGGCTACGATCATATAATATCTGTATTAAACACAAGACTATCTTTACAGCTCACCACATTCCTGTTTCTCGGCTTTACATCTTGTCATTCATTACCATTTGTCATTGTTCTACACGCGTGTGCGAACCTTCAGCAATTATTAACCGTTCATTCATGCAGTAGCCTTGATTCCACAAAGCGTTATGAAGGACTCTGTGAGCCCGATAGCACCGCACACGGCAATCTAACACGCTCTGTTATTAGTGGAACAATAAGCAAAGTGAAAGATGAGGCGCTAGACAAAAAACAACACAGGAGATTTTTTTTCCCTCTGTAATCTGCAGGAGTAAAAAGAGAACACGACGCACTTACTGGCTGCATGGAGGCTGTGATGTTCTTTCACTGTTATTATTATTGTAAATTTCTTCATCTGTTTATTTCAGTCACTTTTTTGTTGTATAGCGCTATTGAAGTCTGAAGTGCTTTGGCTAAATAACTCCATCTTTGTCTCTTCTCTCCAGAAAATTTTGGGTTTCTGAAGCTCTAAACGTTTTCCAGGTATTCGTGAGGAAACTTACATTTTGCTCTGATGTTCTTTCTGAACAGTAACAGTTTCCTCCTGGCACCTCTCTGATGTACATCTAAATTTGCATAGATTCCAGTGGTCCACGCAGTTTGACATCACAAGTAGTTATCTGGAGAAGATGTCTTAGAATTATGGAATCCGAAGACATAACAACAAAAGTTGTTTAGGTGATACCTTTAATGACTCAGGCCTAGTTCACATTATAAATCGCAAGCGCTGAGTGCTTTTGTGAGCGCTTTTCAAATCGATTTTTCCAGGCAATTTTGGAGCGATTTGTGATTTTTCTAAAGCGCTTTTGTAAATGCTTTTCTTTGCCGATTAGTGTTTTTTTCTGCAGTCAATCAAGAAGTGAACTTGACATGGAACTAAATCTCTTTAACCTCTTGAGGACTGCAGTGCTAAACCCTCCTAGTGAAGAGGCCATTTTTAGTAAATTAGGCCACTGCAGCTTTAAGACCAAACTGCAGGGCCGCACAACACAGCACACAAGTGATTCCCCCCCCCCCCCTTTTCTCCCCACCAACAGAGCTCTCTGTTGGTGGGGTCTAATCGGCCCCACATTGTTTATTTTTATTTGTACAAATATTTTTCTTACTTTTTTTAATAAAAAAAAGTGCTTCTTTAAATGTAACCCCTCTCTCCCTCCCCACAACCAACCAATTATGGCGATCGGCTGTCATAGGCTTCTGCCTATGAGAGCCGATCGCTCTCCAGTGTCCCAGGGGGACAGCCGTGTCACATGGCTGTCCCCAGTACAGCGCTGCTGCCGATCGCAGTGCTGTACACGTAAATAGCCGGCGATCACGCCGTCTAACAGCCTCCCGAGCGGCAATAGCCGCTCGAAGACTGAAGCGGGGCGGAGCTCCGCCCCCCCAAACAGGAGATGCGCGCGCAGCCTGCGTGCGATCTCCTGCATTAGCTGGTCCCAGGACTTTACGCCAATCGGCGTTAGGCGGTCCTGGGGCTGCCGCCGCAGCCACGCCCATCAGCGTGACGCGGTCGGCAGGAGGTTAATGTTATTTTTTTGAAAAGCGCTAAAAAAAATTGCTTACCTAAGCACTTTTTAAAGCGCTTAGCAATTTTTATACCTTTCATCGAATCACAAAAGCTCAGAAAATGGTGCAGGACCGGCGTTTTTAAATGGGAAGAAAGCTCATTGCTCATGTGAGAACACGCACATTTAAATACAGGCGCTTTTAAAGCACTTTTGAAAATCGCCAGCGCTTAAAAAAAAAGAAAAAACTCCCATAGTATGAACAAGCCTTAACTTTACAAAATTTCTGTGCAAGGTTTCAAGCGTTTTTGGTTTTTTCACGTGGCGGGCGGGTGCGCGCTGTGGCGGCAGTGACAGATCTAGAGCCCGTTTTTAAACGGGCTTAGGTCACTAGTATGATCATATTACCTTTCTTTCTGAAGAAGGGTGCTGGCTTAGGTTTCTTCAAGATCCTCTCTTATGCTGTTCTCACCATTTTCACCCGGTCTTGGGCACCTGGTTGCAATTTTAGGTATTTAATGGTGTGTGGGCACGTGGGTGCACTACATGCGCATGTTTAGCCTAAGAAACAATTATTCTCATTTCCAAACAGAAAGTTCTGTCACAGGTTGCCTACAAGTGGTGTGATCTGTTGGTGGAAACCAATCTTTCAAATCATCACCAAAATGAATCTGGTGTGCATTTTGAAATTTTGGTCTGGTCTGGCTGGTAGACTGGTGAACCTTATAGTAAGATACCTAGAGTAAGGTGTCAAGAAGTTGCTCTGTGGCAAAGCTGTATCTCCCACAATCCAATGTAGTGGGGCACTTAAGGCCTGGTGGGTGTACAAAGCTAGGTTGTTATCTTCCTTGTGCCCCCGCTCCACCTGCCTTTCCAAAAAGGCATGCTGGCAAACCAGGGAAACCAAACAGGTCCACCTTTAGGGCATCACAGCAGGGACTAGAGTATGGGGCCCGGTGAGCAGTGCAACACATCCAAGCCCTGGCTTTTGTGTATTCGTGTGTCCGTGTGATGTGGCTGCCCTTTGCTTTCTGTTTGGCTACTAGGCCTGCATATATGCATGGTAAAGACGGGAGCCTGGGGGTGTCGGCCAGGGCACTGTTTGTTACATTGGGTGGGCTGACCTGCACTGGTGATGCTGGCAATCATCTCCTTTGCTACCCCACCTCCTGGTGTCTCCTCCTGTTATCTACAACAAGCCTGCACCCCCTCATGGCACATCTCCTACACACTACTGCGCTGGGGCTGATGGGAGGGGGAGACGCATATGAGGAGTAGAGATGTCGCAAACCCACGGATTTTGGTTCGCAAATGCGAAAAGATGTTTCAAGGGGTCTAGCACCTGGAGGGGGGCATGGCGGAGTGGGAAAATTACGGATTTGACGCACAGCAGGGTTATAATCCCTAAAGGGCAGAAATCACATTGCATTCCTAAATTGGAGGCCTAAAGTGCTTGAAAACATCTTGTGTGTGTATACATGGATCAGGTAGTGTAATTAGTGTACGGCTTCACACTGACAGACCAAACTCACTATGTAATGCACCACAAACAGCTGTTTTTGTAGTGATGGCCGTGCTAGACTGGTGCGCACCATGGTGAGAGTGCAGGCGATGGCGGTTTTCAAGCCCATATGGTCAGGCTGAGGTAGCTCAATGACATAACAACACTGACTGAGTGTCCTGCTGATCGAATTTGGTCTGTCCACAATAAAGCACTGACCTTATCTTCTTGGGTCAGGTGTGCCCCCCAACACACTCATATAGCCGGTCATTTCTTCATTGTGATACGCAAGCCCCTTCACCGCGGCAAGGTAAAGATCACGAAGGGGAATTGACACATGTTCATGCCTTTTGTTTTGTTGCTGCAGCCGCAGTGCAGCCAGAAAAATTAGGCAGGCGTGTACACGCACCAGAAAAATTATTACAGCGGCCGCTGCTAGCAGAGGCCTTAAAAATTCAGGAATCCACCTGGAGTCCTGGACCCTGTTGGTGGTGGCGGAGAAGGCAAGTGACCTGCAGGCAGAGATGCTGTGTGGAGACCGACTTAGTCTTGGGGCAGGCAGTCATACAGCATGCAGGCAGAGATGCTGTGTGTGGGGACTGACTTAGTCTTCGGGCAGGCCTGACCGTGCTTTGCAGACGAGGCATCAGTGGTCAGATGGACCCTTGACCCAACGCTGTGTGCCATAGATGACACCACTTGCCTTTCAACATTTGGATATCGCCTTTTTTGAGAAATAATTGCGGCCTGGTATCTTCCACTGTGGTGTGTGGCTTTGATTTTGAGTTCTGCTTTTTCTGGTCATCCCATTGCAGTTTGTGCTTTTTCATCATGTGCCTTCGTAAGTTAGTTGTCCCTATGTGGGTCTTGGTCTTTCCACAGCTTTTTCAGTGGCGGTGAGTACAAATGCCATTGCTCTCATCTGAGGCAGACACAAAAAAAAAAATTCCACACTGCTGAGCCCTGGGATGATGGCACTTTTGTGATGGCTGCCGACGGAGTGTTAAGTGGGGTGCCAGAATCAGAGCAGGAGGAGGAACATATGTCACGCTTCTGTGCGGAAGCTAAGGTGTTCTGTGTTAAATAGTCAACTATGTCCTGACAATAATGGGGTTTGATGGCACGTGCCTTCTTCTGAACACTGTACTTTGGTCAAGGGACGCACAAAATCACAACAGCACGACCTCGAACAGACCTGCCGGGTGGCCTGCCTCTTGCTCTGCCTCTTGTTTTGTCCATATTGGGGGGGGGGGGATGAAGTGAAAGGTATGCACTGACTTTACAAATGCAATGTGCAGTCACACAGGTGCCGTGAAAGGTATGCAGTGACTGGTATTATAATACAATGTGCAGCAGTCACACTAGGCACTGAATGTGCTGGGCCTGGCACAGTTTAGCAATTGGCAAGAACCAGCTGCGGCAGACAGGGCTGTATATGCAGTGTCAGTGGGCCACACACACACACACACACACACAAAAAACCACATCACAAGAACATTAGCTCTCAAAAGAGCTGTTTTGGTGGTGCTTTTCAGCAACAAGTATCAGCAAGCAGCAAGCTAACAAGAGCTCAACTAAGCTTTCCCTATCCCTGCAGCAACCTCTCTCCCTTCTCTCACCAAAACAGCACTTCAGCAGCACACAGAGTGAGAACATGGCCAACGCTACTGCCTTATATAGGGGGGGGCTCCAGGAGGGAGTGCAGCCTGATTGGCTGCCATGTGTCAGCTGACTGATGTAGAGGGTCAAAGTTTAGCTAAATGATGTAATATAGAGGGTGGCCCGCATAAAGTTCACGATTCGATGCGTGCGAACCGTTTGGGACATCTCTAATGAGGAGCACACCATGTGCGCGTCAGCCACTGAATAAGAGGCAGGCAGCAGGCTCTTATAACTAAAGTATGTATGTTATTAGTGGTGGAATTTGATTTGAAAAGATGATGAAGTTGTTGAATGGTGAGAGAGAGGATGGAGCCCACACTGCATGTCTAGGGTACCCTTGTGAGAGAAGGATTGAGCCCACACTGCATGTCTAGGGTACCCTTGTGAGAGAAGGATGAAGCCCACACTGCATGTCTAGGGTAACCCTGTGAGAGAAGGATGGAGCCCACACTGCATGTCCAGGGTAACCCTGTGAGAGAAGGATGAAGCCCACACTGCATGTCTAGGGTAACCTTGTGAGAGAAGGATGGAGCCCACACTGCATGTCTAGGGTAACCCTGTGAGAGAAGGATGGAGCCCACACTGCATGTCTAGGGTACCCTTGTGAGAGAAGGATTGAGCCCACACTGCATGTCTAGGGTACCCTGTGAGAGAAAGATGGAGCCCACACTACATGGCTAGGGTATCCCTGTGAGAGAAGGATGGAGCTCACACTGCATGTCTAGGGTACCCTGGTGAGAGAAGGATGGAGCTCACAATGCATGTCCAGGGTACCCTGGTTAGAGAAGGATGGAGCCCACACTGCATGTCTAGGGTACTCTTGTGAGAGAAGGCTGGAACTCACACTGCATGTCTAGGGTACTCTTGTAACAGAAGGATGGAGCCCACACTGCATGTCTAGGGTACCCTGTGAGAGAAGGATGGAGCCCACACTACATGTCTAGGGTACCCTGGTGAGAGAAGGATGGAGCCCACACTGCACGTCTAGGGTACCCTGGTGAGAGAAGGATGGAGCCCACACTACATGTCTGAGGTACCCTGGTGAGAGAAGGATGGAGCTCACACTGCATGTCCAGGGTACCCTGGTGAGAGAAGGATGGAGCTCACACTGCATGTCTAGGGTACTCTTGTAAGAGAAGGATGGAACTCACACTGCATGTGTAGTGTACTCTTGTGAGAGAAGGATGGAGCTCACACTGCATGTCTAGGGTACTCTTGTGAGAGAAGGATGGAGCTCACACTGCATGTCTAGGGTACCCTGGTGAGAGAAGGATGGAGCCCACACTGCATGTTTAGGGTACGCTGGTGAGAGAAGGATGGAGCCCACACTGCATGTCTAGGGTACCCTGGTGAGAGAAGGATGGAGCCCACACTGCATGTCTAGGGTACCCTGGTGAGAGAAGGATGGAGCTCACACTGCATGACTAGGGTACTCTTGTGAGAGAAGGATGGAGCCCACACTGCATGTCTAGGGTACTCTTGTAAGAGAAGGATGGAGCCCACACTGCATGTCTAGGGTACCCTGGTGAGAGAAGGATGGAGCCCACACTGCATGTCTAGGGTACCCTGGTGAGAGAAGGATGGAGCTCACACTGCATGACTAGGGTACTCTTGTGAGAGAAGGATGGAGCCCACACTGCATGTCTAGGGTACTCTTGTAAGAGAAGGATGGAGCCCACACTGCATGTATAGGGTACCCTGGTGAGAGAAGGATGGAGCTCACACTGCAGGTCTAGGGTACTCTTGTGAGAGAAGGATGTAGCCCACACTGCATGTTTAGGGTACCCTGGTGAGAGAAGGATGGAGCCCACACTGCATGTTTAGGGTACCCTGTGAGAGAAGAATGGAGCCCACACTAAATGTCTAGGGTACCCTGGTGAGAGAAGGATGGAGCCCACACTACATGTCTAGGGTAACCCTGGTGAGAGAAGGATGGAGCCCACACTGCATGTCTAGGGTACCCTGGTGAGAGAAGGATGGAGCCCACACTACATGTCTAGGGTACCCTGGTGAGAGAAGGATGGAGCCCACACTGCATGTTTAGGGTACCCTGGTGAGAGAAAGATGGAGCCCACACTGCATGTCTAGGGTACCCTGGTGAGAGAAGGATGGAGCCCACACTGCATGTCTAGGGTACCCTGGTGAGAGAAGGATGGAGCCCACACTACATGTCTAGGGTACCCTGGTGAGAGAAGGATGGAGCCCACACTGCATGTCTAGGGTATCCTGGTGAGAGAAGGATGGAGCCCACACTGCATGTCTAGGGTACCCTGGTGAGAGAAGGATGGAGCTCACACTGCATGTCTAGGGTACCCTGGTGAGAGAAGGATGGAGCCCACACTGCATGTCTAGGGTACCCTTGTGAGAGAAGGATGGAGCTCACACTGCATGTCCGGGGTAAACTTGTGAGGGGAGAAGGGGGTTCATATTACTTGTAACAAAGTAACCATTGTAAAAAAAAAAAAGAAGGGTGATCACATTTATTGTGCTAAAATTCTGTACTGACCCCGAAGAGAATGGGAAACCAGTCTTAGCCAGAGTATTGCAGAGGAATGCAATAGTGAAGTCTGGACCACTGATCAATATCTCCTGCATCATTATTGTTATGGCATAAATTGTCTAATTGATTTAATCAAGTGATCAATTTGTGGGTGAAAAAGGAGAGAGTAGAGAGCGCCTCTATGGTGCAATATCTTTAATTCAGTTTGCAAATTGCAAAAGAAATGCACGTACAAGATCGCATACATTTGCAAGCATATCTCACATGCTCAATGTTCCACTCCTCAGACGTCGACCGTGGCCAGTGGGGACATCAACAAGGGTAGTGGTAGGTCTGGAGTCCAGGAAAGCTCTGTGTGCTGGGTGATAATGACGACGTGTTTTAACACACCAGTGTATGCTTGAAAATTTATGCGATCTTGTATGTGCATTTGTTTTGCAATTTGCAAACTGAATTAAAGCTATTGCACCATAGAGGCACTCTCTTCTCTTCTCTCTCTTTTTCAGATACAGACACTTGTCAAATCCCACCGCTGAGAGAGTTGCACTTTATGCTACCTTTCCTCCTTTCACTGTCTGACACTGGCATTGAAGAAATAATTCACTTTGTACATAATATGCTTAAGTCCTGGTTGTAACACGCAGCGTGCATATATTTGTCTATTGTGTTGATTAATTTGTAGGTCTCTGATTGGTTGTTCCCAATCACAAACCATCATTTCACTTCGTCCTCTTTTTTTAGCCTACATTTGAAGCAGAGCAGATATCACGTGATCAATGGGGTTTGGTGCGGTGTTAGTCATGGAGAAGAACGAACCAAAGATATGCATATCCAAAACTACTCTGATCCAGTTCTTTATTACCCCTGAAGAGGTAACAAAGTTGTAAAAGCTTGCAAGAAAACTATAATTTGTCTATTAATTAACTTAGTTAAATGTACAATCAGAACCAACCGTTGTTATTTTAACAAGTAGAATGTTTTTAGAGATGATTGTGTGACTTCACAAAGATGTCAACTGAACCATGCTGAGATGATGCATTTTGTAAAATTTGGGGAACATTTGATCTATCCTACTCCCAATAAATGTTGCTGATATAAGAATTGTCATGCGTGTTGTGGTAAGCTGCAGCATGCCATCCAAATTGCACCGGAATTCGAGTCAGATGGCAAGCCAACTGACTGAATAGGTAGGCTTTTCCTGTCTGACTTGGAAGTGGGGAAGCACTGCAAATGCAGTAATAGAAACAGGCCCTTACTTGGGAGGGGAAACAGGCCCTTACTGGGGAGGGGAAACAGGGCCTTAATGGGGAGGGAACGGGGGAGGGGAGCAGGGTTACAAAACTCTAGCTAACCGTCCATATACTTTAGGGTCATAGGCTTGCCTGCCAATGTAGACATATAGGTGATATGCATTCATTTAGGCTCAGCCTCACTAGAGATGGATCTCGAGCCTTCAGTGGGAGCGGACAATGCAGTGTCCACTCCGATGTTCCATTGTGGTCTGGAGCTGCCAGGAGCAAAACTAGAGGGGAGCAGCACTTGGGATCACAGGGGGAGCCAGAGCTGTAGGAGGCCCCAACTACTGACCTTACCTTCCACTGATACAGGAGACTATACTTTAGATCAGGTGTTATTGTGGGTACACTTGTTATGGGTGTGAAGATCAAAGATCATGATGGTCAGACTTGTTTTATGACCCTTGTGAGATGGCTCCTAAGGGGAGGCAAAGGAAGGGGCGTGAACATTGGGGGCCCCATCAAAGTTTCACTGGGACCCCCATGAACTGTAGTTACGCCATTGGCAGGGCCGTTTCTAGACTTTTTGCTGCTCATGGCAAACTTGAGAGGATCCCCCCCCCCCCCCCCACACACACACACAATCACACAATTTGAAGTGATCGCACCGCACCCGAAAATGTTCACCCTCAGTATAGGTAGGTAGGTAGTAAAGTATAGGAGCCCACTGTATATGGTAGCCAGTATAGTTGTCCCAGTATAGGTAGTATAGTTGCCCCAGTATAGGTAGCTAGTATAGTTTCCCCCATATAGATAGTATAGTTTCCCCAGTATAGGTAGCTAGTATAGATGCCCCCTGTATAGGTAGTATAGTTGCCCTAGAGTAGGTAGCTAGTATAGTTGACCCCTGTATAGGTAGTATAGTTGCCCTAGTGTAGGTAGCTCGTATAGTTGCCCCAGTATAGGTAGTACAGTTGCCCCAGTACAGGTAGCTAATATAGTTGCCCCAAGTATAGGTAGTATAGTTGCCTCAGTACACAGTTGGAGGCATTGAAGAAGGAGTAGATCTGTGGCACGCATAGCTCTGACGCCTGGAACAAGAAAGGAAGAGGCGAGTCATTAAAGAGAACCCGAGGTGGGTTTGAAGAATATTATCTGCATAGAGAGGCTGGATCTGCCTATACAGCCCAGCCTCTGTTGCTATCCCAAACCCCCCTAAGGTCCCCCTGCACTCTGCAATCCCTCATAAATCACAGCCACGCTGCTGACAAACAGCTTGTCAGAGCTGGCTGTGTTTATCTCTATAGTGTCAGTCTGCTGCCCTCCCCGCCTCCTGCAGAGCTCCAGTCCCCGCCTGCATCCCTTCCCTCCCTGCTGATTGGAGTGAAGGGACAGGGGCAGGGACTGGAGCTATGCAGGAGGCGGGGGAGCAGCTGAGACTGACACTACAGATGTAAACACAGCCTCACAGCACGGCTGTGATTTATGAGGGATTGCAGAGTGCAGGGGGACCTTAGTGGGGTTTGGGATAGCAACAGAGGCTGGGCTGTATAGGCAGATCCAGCCTCTGTATGCAGATAATATTCTTTAAACACACCTCGGGTTCTCTTTAATTCCCCACCCGCTGACATTGCTGTAATATCTGGAGGGGGGAGCTCGTAGGGAGGGGAACCCAGGTAAGGGGAATGTAACCCATGGTCGGGGCAGTAAGCTGGGAGGCAGCAAGCCAGGCACGCTTCCTGTTTCTGCCTGCGGCCGCCTTCCGCTGCCTGAGGAAGATGCCTCACTTGGCGTCACAGGTGGGTCGGGCCTGGCCACTGGGAGCAGATGCTTTTCCACCATGGGTTTCTATAGGAGAGTCCAGGAGATATCGTGCAGGTCCCAAAGTGTAAACAGATCCTATAAATAACACAGGATCCGTCGAATATCAGTTTTCCAATGCGGCAAAAAAAATGTACGTCTTGCACTACAGTGGGACCAGTGCTTTATAAGTGCATGTGTGTGTATATAAAACTGAAATCATGATGCTGGAAAGCCAGTGCTGAACTCGTGGAATCTTCTGCGCAGCAATCTTTCTCTTCGTGAAGTTACACCTCCCCACCAGAATTGGCAATACGGCATTTTATCCTTACAGTCGTAGCAGTGGAGATTTACTAACGGCACAGGGAGCAATACATCATTTATGGCTTATAAAGTCTGCTCACCGCCGCAACAAACAAAGAGGGATCCTTCTGCGCTTCTTGTACCGGTTGCCAATTTCAAAACTATTCTCTGAGCAATTGAAAAAGTTGGGACATGAAATACGGCTGTTATTAAACTTTTCATAGCTTGAGACAACAGAAAGCAGAATAAAATGTGACCTGCAGCACTGCAAAGACTACAGGAAAGATTGAGAATTCACAAGTGAACCCTTAACTCTCCACCAACAAGCTACAATTTACCGGCTGACGCGGTTTTTTTCATTCTACGCGTCTCCGGGCGGCTCAGCTTGATCTACTTGTTGGGATGTGGTTTATGGAACCCCGTGGCGATTGGGCAATAACTATATCCAAATCTTTAGCTTTATTTTCTTTTACTTTCATGTTACTTTCATGTTTATAAGACTAAATATATCGCGAACGGCAAAGATGACAATTAGTAACTCTTACTTTGAAAGCGCTCTATGAGGATGATTATATAGATAGTGGCGGCAATGATGATGAAGCCGGTTATTATAATAGTTCTGTTTTTTTTTTGTTATTGTTATTTTTTATTTTACATTTTTAACCATTGTACTTTAGTGGGCAATCTTTCCAAAATGTCTCACCAACTTTGAAGCATTGTCATTACAGTTATCCAGAACTCAACTAACCAGCTGTAACAGACACACCTTCCGATCGTGCCCACAGCGATCCCCATACTTCCGGGTCTTGGCAGCTGTCCGTTCGCAATGGCGTGCTTGCTCAGAGCCAGCGTGCGCATGACGAGGCTGGTGGGCAGGCGCAGCTTTCTCTTCGGCCGCAGTACTTCCTCCGGCGGTGGCTGAGTTAATGTCAGCTGAACATTCAGTCAGCTGACATGTTCCTGATGTTTGTTGTTGTCAGCTGACAATTCTGCCATCTGACAGATGGGAGGATTATTGTGTGTCTGTGTCAGCTGACTTTCCTAATCAGCTGACACTCAGGCAGGAATACTGTGAGCTGTGATTGATTCCTGTGGGCATGTGGCTGGCCACTGATTGGATGCTTGAAATATTTAAGTCTGCTGAGTGCACCTTGACATTGCCCGTGTTAGTGTTAGCTTTGGCTTATTGCTGGGTGCTCTCTGAACCTGTGGATTGTTTTCTGGACTTTAACCTTATTGCTTGTTAATGGATTCTCCCCGATTGCTGCCTGGACCAACCTATTGCTTATTACTGGATTGTCCCTGATTGCTGCCTGGACCGATCTATTGATTTTTACTGGATTTCCTTGTTTGCTGCCTAAACCGACCTGTGGATAGCCTCTCTGACCTTGATTTTTGCCTAACCCCTGTGCCTTCTGTACTATGATATACAGTATCTGTTTACCTGTGTATGACCCTGGACTGTTGTGGACCTGTAGTACTCTGTCTAGTTCTGTTGGGCTCTGGTGGGTTGTTTTGGCAGCTCTACGATCAGCTTCTATATCCTGCACCTACAAGGCCTGGGTGTAGGTGCAGGTGTTACTTCCTGACCTCCCGTTCAAGCGGTGATGCACCACATAAGGTGAAGAAGGGGGTGTTAGATTGGGGCATAGGGGCTGATCTTCTGGTGAACAACCTTTCAGGCCTTACACCAGCAGTCTCAACCAACCAGCACAAATTGCCGGCAGTGCTCTCAGTGGGGAAGGCTAACTTCTTAGGCTGTTTGTGGGCTCTAAAGACTGCGTTTCATGGCTCCCCTAAGGTTAATATACTTTCAGTTACTGTATTTTAACATTTAATACAGAGTTGATGGTATGTACGTAGAGTGTCGTGTAGTAATGTATTAGGACTATTTTTACCATGGAGTCTCAAGCAACCAGAAAGCAACCTTATCTGGCATCAGCCAATCCCCGTCGGTGCCGGATAACCGAGACTCAGAGGCAGAGAGAGGCTCCGGCCTCAGGGCGCAGTGTAGGAGGGGGCACACAACTAATTCAGCTATCATTGCCCAATTCTGTTTGAAGCAGAGAGAAATAAGAAAAGGGGATACATGACAGTGGCCCAGTAAGTCCGCCAGTTGGGGTCAGTTGGTGCAGGTACAGTCTTACTGTCCGCACTCCTCCATCACACTCCCACACGCCTGAGTTCAGCGCCTGCATGTGCAGTACGTCCCGATTTCTGGACTTACCGAGGCTTCGAACAGAGGATACAGGAGGCGGAGGAGGATGGTGAGGGACTGATGAAGCCCCAGTTATTTACAATTTTTTTAAATTTTTGTTGATCTCAGGTTTACTTTAAGCCTGCCGCACACTATTGATTATGACTAGCAATTCAAGGGACAATAAAGGTAAACACAATAACCAAAGTAGCGATCAACCAGAGAACAGTAAAGGGTAATAAAAGCTCAGGACGAGTGTAGAAGTCATATGAATAACACTGGAAGGGAGTACACTGTGCATGGACCTATTTATGACTCCTAGGGAGGTTGATACATAAGGCAGCGTTATGCTGTAACACAAAGTTTTATGCATGTTATTTTTAGCTCATAACAGTTTATAAGTGTTAAGTCTTACTGCTTGAAACAGAATGTCAATTAAATATATATACCATCTAAACTAATGAGCAACCAGATAACCGGGGCAACATTCATGCGTGATCATGTGCTATCTGTTGGCCCGCCTCTGTTATTTTATGCATTCCATATTTAACGGACGTTGAGTTGTGAGTTGTAAAACTTTACGTGCATTAATTGTTATGCTCTAAAATTGCATGTGTAAATCTATTCATTTCAGCATAAGGTTGATTTATGAATCAACCCTATAGACTCTTAACCTAGCACAGGGAATAAAATGTGCCTCTCGTAGTCATTATTATCTGTTAAAGGATGAGGATATATTCTCCACACAAATCCTACCTGCATACTGTAAATATGTTTACCAATGTGTCAGCAGGAATCTGATGCATTGCTTATAATTCTGGCTCCCTAGCAAGGTGTACCTGTGGGGGGGGGCAGCCACTGTAACTGCGGAGGGGGGAGCAGAGGTGTGAAGGGGGGGAAAGAGCCAACTACTCACCCTCCTTTTCTCCGGTACTCCAGATTAGGTATTTTTGTGGCTACACTTGTTATGGGATGAAGATCCCGATAACCACAGTTGTTTTAGGAGCCTTCTAAGATGGGCCCCCAGGCTGTAAAGGTCATTAACAAGAGGCAAAGGGTTGTGGGGTTAAAGGGCTGCATCAACATTTTGCTGCGGGGCCCATAATTCGTAGCTACGCCCCTGCTTCTTACCAATTTTTTGCTACTTGGATTGGGTCAATTAGATGCATTTCCTGATGGTTTTGATTGGCCCAATTCCAGGCTGCATACAGCTTGCATTAACCTTGCCTGAAAGCATTACTAGCGTCATGTTGATAATCTCTACTTCTTACCTACTCACGGCCAGATTTCTGGGAAAGCCACAAAGACCATGGCTTTGGGTGCTAAAATCAGAAGGGCAGCAGGACTTGGAGAGATAAGAGGTCACATGTCAAAGTAAAAAATCTCTCCTGATTCACAGCGCAGCCTCCTTCATTGCTCTGCTGTCCGAGTTCCCAATCCCTGCATCTTCCTTACTTCCTGGAGCGTGATGACAGCCAGCTTCTGCTCCCCTTGATGAACCCGTCTTCTGTATAATGGACATACAAGCTGCTGTGAGACTTGGCAGGGGTTTACAGTAGACAGCAGACAGAATGGAGTTTGGTGAGTTTTGATGCACACATTCACAGACGTAATATCAACTCTGCTAGCGTCCTCTCCTGTTCCCCACCAGCTGTCAGACTGACTCCAGCACTATTAATGAACTGAGCCACACTATTGTTCTTATCTAACCCTTAAATATATGGCTGGATATCTTTTTCTAGCCAGGGATGTTTATGGTAACAGTAATCTCTACTCCAGTTTAACTCTTTCCTGGCTCATTTTAAGATATGTCCTTCCTTGCCTTGTTTAAATCAATCTGGCATACAGGACTAAGAGAAAGTATGGGAAATGATACACAGTATTTGTACAAAAACAAACAAATCTCAGTAGCACAATATACATAATATATACAATACACAGCAGTGTAAATATGATCTGTCTTGTGCCTTGAGGTCTTGGTGGAGATGGCCCGAAAACTACAGCCTGATGGGAGCCAGATAAAAAAAAAAAAAATGAAGAAGAATGAAGCCAATTCTGCATTTTTTGTTTTTTTCCAGGATGAGTACTTCATACGACTGGGCATGCGTGCACCTTACTTGCACATGCAAAGTCCAAATGCACTTGTACATGGCCACACATGGCCAAAAACCCTATGCTGAATACGCAAAGAGGGACCCTGCTCAGGATTATTAGGCTGTAGAAGGATCCGGTAAGCCTTTGGACCATTTGGAGTGCTTCCCATTTCTGAAGTAATGATGAAATAAGGATACGACGCTCAAAGGCTGTAAGCAGCAACAAGCTGTATTAGAGCTTCAGTGGACACACACTACGTGTTTCGAGCAGAGCCCTTCCTCAGGTGTACCACCCACAATCCAAACAGGTATTAAACCCCCCTCCCTTCCCAGGAAGTGACATAACATGCAAAACACCAGTGTCTATCCTGAATAAACAGAGGAAAATGTTTGTAATCCCAAAAATATAGATCAACAAAACCACCTATCAAAAACAAGATCGTACATAGCAAGAGCACATAAACGACTTAAAGTCAATGTTCAATATTCATCAGTGGAGTATCCCCTAAAAGAGAAATTTAGCAAGCAGTAGAAAGAAAAGCGCCGGGCATCAACCACGAATGCTTCCAGGATTTATTCACAAGTTGCAAACAGGGTTACATGCATGAGAGATATGGATGGCCTAACAACCGTTTCACAGGTATTGCCGCTTCCTCAGAGACCAAAGTTATTTGGTTTCTGAGGAAGCGGGAATACCCGTGAAACGGCTGTTAGGCCATCCAGATCTCTCATGCATGTAACCCTGTTTGCAACTTGTGAATAAATCCTGGAAGCATTCGTGGTTGGTGCCCGGCGCTTTTCTTTCTACTGCTTGCTACTGGAATCTTTATTGTTGGTGCACACTACGATACCAGGTACAAATTGCTGTGCTTTTTCCAGCACCGAGTGCCAGCCATTCTCTACTCTCTCTAATTAGTAAAAGAAAAATGTAGAGGAAACAAGCAACATTACTATTTTTAAGTTCATAAGTCGTTTTGTTGATCTATATTTTTGGGATTACACACGTTTTCCTCTGTTTATTCAGGGTAGACACTGGTGTGTAGTTCCCTGATTTGTATTTGCATACAATGTATTTGCATATTATGTCACTTCCTGGGGTGGGTATTTAATACCTGTTAATGTGGGTGGTACAGCTGAGAAAAGGCTCCGCCCAAAACATGTTGTGTGTGTCCACTAAGCTCCAATACAGCTTGTTGCTGCACAGAGCCTCTGAGTGCCACATCCTTATTTCATCATTGTCTATTGGGATTACAGGAATGGTCTGTTAGAAGCTAGTCTCTATCTAGATAATTGCCAGTTCTCTACCCAAAGGTCTGAAGCTCTGCTCCACTTCTGAGGTAAATAGCTATTCTTTTTTACTCACTTCAGGTCCCCTTTAATTTAAACTGGATTTTTGATAAATGCACATGGAAGCACTGTTTCTACACTGGGGTTTTAAATATTATGCGGCACACTTTCACTGCTTTTTACATCGAAGCATGGGGAGGCCGCAGCAAGCTAAGGAAGCGTTAGAATTATGTTCCTCCCCATCCCATGCCACGGAAACAAATCATTAAATGCATACAGAAACCTTGCAGATTTATCTCCGTGCCATAAGAATAACATAAAAGGCTACAGCGACCATATACAGTAAAAAGTAAGTGCTATAACGGGAAATATTTTTGTATTATAGATATCGTATAACATCACGGCTGTACTGCGACCAGCTGAGACGGTGCAGCTAACAAGTCAGATCCAGCACTTTATGGCTGTGTGCCATGTGTAGCCATGCTCGGGGGGCTTCGCCTTCATGTACTCTGGGCAGAGATTAATAACCGACACGCTCAAAATTTGTGGACCCCAGAAAGCCGACTCAACAATATGGATGTTTGGAAAGCCAAATTCAGCAAGAATTTAAGGGGGATCTTCTAACACTTTAAAAATTGTGACCTCTGTATGCCACTAAAGTATACTTTCTCCAGTACTAAATTAAAAAAAAGTATTATAAAAAATATTTTTCTCAAGGGATTCACAGTATTTTTGTGTCAGATAGCAGCACCTGGACCCCTTTCCCCCAATGTGTTACCCTTTCAATCATCTTAACTCACTCTAGCACATATCACCTCCACTAACTCTTCTCTCTCAAAAAAAAAAGAAAGAAGAAAAATGAAGAAGCTTAGACACAAACTACATTTATGTTTACTGTAAATATGAATATGTGCCTAAAAGTCATAAAACAAATGCACTAAATATAACAAAGAGGGTGTATTACCTGCAAAGAGGAAGTAAAACTCAATAAAGCAATATATGGTATTCTCAAAAGCTAAAGAAATAATAGTGACTTATTAGCAGGGCCGGCCCGCTCATGAGGCGGGGTGAAACATTTGCCTCAGGCGGCATTTCTGGGGGGGCGGCACCCGCCTGTCTATGGGTGCGGGGGGCCGCCCACCGAGCTGGAGGGGTAGCGAGCAGAAAGGGGGTATTGGGCCAAGCGGTGGGGAGGGGGGTCGGACCCCCCCTCCCTCGCCTGGGTCCCCCAATCTGCGCTCCTCTCCAGCTTTAATAGGTGAAGTACCAGCTCTATGATAAGAGGCAACGGGCGGGGATGACTCACCTTTTCCGCGTTCCAGCGTGCGCACCACTGACGTCACTTCCTGCAACGCCGCCCACTGTATTGTAAGTAGACGGCGTTGCAGGAAGTGACATCAGTGAAGCGCCGCTAGGCCCAATACCCCCTTCCTGCCCGCTACCCCTCCAGCTCGGCGGCGGGCGGCGATTTTGTTCTAATTTTGCCTCAGGCGGCAAAAAGTCTAGGGCCAGCCCTGCTTATTAGCACTTTGCTGAAAAGGTACCAAAAGGAAGGTGAAAAAGTATTGTCAAAATTATTCTCTTGCTTGTATTTGAGTATGTTCTTGCTTGGTGGTGGGTTAAAATATCACTTTAAGGGAACCTGAAGCGAGGAAAATTATTTAAAATAAACACATGATGTAGCTGCAAATGAATATTACATACTTACCTCACCGTCAGTTCCTCTCAGAAGCTCACCATTTTCTTCTTACAGTGATCCCTTCTAGTTCTGACAATATTTTGTCAGAATTGAAATATACCAGTTGCAGACAGTTATATATCAGCAGCTGTCAGTTACAACTGAATGTGCAAGGTAATGTCCATGTTTCCCTATGGCTCAAGTGGGCGATATTACAGTTTAACAGTGTGCTGACCAGGAAGCTGTTATGTTGTAATGGCCATTTTTAAAATAAATGGAGGATGGAAAAAGCCATTGATCACAGTGGACAAATGAGATGCAGGAGAAGAGAAAGCGTAGACTACACAGGAGGTAAGTATGACCTGTGTATGGTTATTTTGACTTTTTATTTTCAGGTCAGGTTCTCTTTAAGAGAAAATTCAGGAGAAGGGAATAGGATTGGGCCAATATGATTTTCCACAAAACACTATACATTTTTTAGTTTAATTTACAAGCTCATAATTAACAGATGCATTTAAATTGGCTGCTGCCTCAAAATCTTTTCCAAAAGAAATAATTAAAGCAGTGATAGCAACCATACTGAAAATACAGGCATATTCCAGATATTCCAAGACATGTTGAACCAGGATGTCTGATAACTATATATGTGAAAATTGAAGCTAAGTTCAAAGCAATGAGATGAAATGATGTGCTGCTGTTTCTTTTAAAGCCAGATCAAAATAGTTTCATAAAAACGAGAAAGTACCAGATGGCAAATAAGGAATCTTAAGACTTGTCCAGTCAGTGGAGATCTCAAACATCCCCTCAGAGCTTAGATTTCGATACAGTCTCATCTGGAGGTATGGATAGGAAAACCTTTAGGTTTAAAACATTTAGGTTTTCACAGAGCCGGGAGAAGGTCCTCCAGCACCCAAGACTGAGACACCAAAGTGCGCCTCTCCATCCCTGCCACGCGAGCCATCAAACACTGATTGCTATTAGACTAAGAGGTGCCACAGGGCCCACAACCTCCCCAACACCTTAATATCTAGTTATCTGGCTTGCAGTCACTGCTATATATCCCCTTTTCTTATTTCTTTCTGCTTCAAACACAATTAGGAATGACAGCTGAATGAATTCTGTGCCCCCTCCTACACTGCGCCCTGAGGCTGGAGCCTCTCCAGCCTATGCCTCGGCCCGGCCCTGGTTTTCAGAGAGGCAACTCCAAGAAATGTTAGCCCTATAGGCCACACCCTCACCATACACTCCATGAGAATAAGATCTACAGATTTTTAAAATTAATAGTGGCACCCTCCATAGCCACATGTTTTTCACTCATTATTATTATTATTTAAAGAGTGCTGACATATTATGCAGCGCTGTACAGAGTATATTTTCTTGTCACTTAACTGTCCCTCAGAGGAGCTCACAATCTAGTCCCTACCATAGTCATGTCTATGTATGTATTTTGTAGTGAATGTATTGTAGTCGAAGGGCAATTTAGGTGGAAGTCAATTAACTTATCTGTATGTGTTTGGAATGTGGGAGGAAACCGGAGTGATATTATAATTGGGATAATGTCTTTTATATTTATCTGGGAGAAAGACTAAAAAACCTTTAGGTCCTTTTTGATGTGATCCACTTCACTTCAAAACAATTCACTTCATTTGTAGAAAGGACTATGGTATAAACATAAAGCACAAGGGCCCATATGCAATTCACTTTTTCACCTGAGTTTCCTCCTAGGTGATAATTTTTCATCTTCAAATTAAGATACCTTTCCAGCACATTTCAACTAAAAAAGTACAAAAAAGTAAATGAAAATGGACTATCAAATTATTTTGATCATTTCCTTGCTTCCCAATGGCTTAAAATGCATTTTATTGACAAATTTAAAAAGATCACCCAGGAGAAAACCCTGGTGAAAAAGTGAATTGCATATGGCCCAAAGTCTTGTAGATCTTGTGGTACAAAAATATCCAAAATCTTTATTGACACAATTACAAAATTCTTTAAAAAAGGAGGTCTCCGCAGGATGCTCCTTATTTGCATGGATAATCACAGGAATTTCAATAATTTGTAATGAAAAAAGGCTTTCATTAAGAAATCAATTGGCAATGACACGCTCGTTTCGGGCATATAATGCCCTTCATCAGGCCACTGTATAAGCACTTTCTAAATATCCTGTAGGCGATACATGGCAGGAGCGAGAAATATGACAAAAACTAGGTCTGACAACGCAGACGCATATCACATAATCCTGATGGCAGGTGTCAAGATCACCAAGCAGCTATAAGCAGGAGTGCTTATAGCTGCTTTGGATATTTTTGTACCAAGATCTACAAGACTTTGTGCTTTATGTTTATACTATAGTCCTTTCTACAAATGAAAGGAAACCGGAGTGCCTGAAGAAAACCCACGCAGACACAGGGAGAACATACAAAGTCTGTGCAGATGTTGATCTAACCAGAATTCGAACCGGGAATCCAGCGCTGCAAGGCAAGAGTATCGATATCCAAACAATTAGATAATTTAATCGAATCTGCTAGATATCAATGCAGAAAATGATTCCCAATGTGTCTATTTTCAGCTGAAATAGCTTGATTCAGTTGATTAAAGATTTTGCTCGATTGGGGAAGGGGTGGAGTTGGGAGTGTCTCTCTAGAAGCATTCACTTTTGTAACAACTGGCACAGCAGTGGAGCTTACATTCCCCTGTCCATCACATGGCTTCTCTCCACCGCTGTGCTCTACTTCCTGTTTCTGCTCTCCCAGGCCCCTGTGCCACGTCACAAATGCTGGAGGTCAAACACTAGAGGACTCTTGTGGTCATATAAGGTAAGTGCTACAGTGCCTGTAGTGTTTGGTTTTTAGTGTTTATGATTTTTACATGACAAAGGCCTCTGGGAGAGAAGGGACAGGAAAGAGAGCCCGGTGGTGGATAGAAGATGTGCGGAGGACAAGTGACAGCTGACTACGCTACACGGCCGGGAAAGGGGTGGGGACTGTGGGGAGACCTAGAGCTTCGGCAGGCAAGGTGCCCAGACTTTTGTTCGTTTTAATGCTGAAATGCATTGATACTCTGGGTGTAGTTGTGAAGAGATTGGATCAGATAGATCCCTCTTTTACTAGATAATGATATGAGAGTGATCTGTTAGGCCACATCGACCAGTGTATGGCCAGCTTTAGTCTATTGCGATAATCTCCAAAATAAAAAGAAATAATAATTCAAGGGAATCAGAAGGGAGAAGTAGATGGAGGCTGCCATGTTTATTTCCTTTTAAACAATACCAGTTGCCTGGCTTTCCTGCTGATCTATTTGTAGCGTCTGAATCACACCAGAAACAAGCATGCAGCTAATCTTGTCCCATCTGCCAATAATGTCAGAAACCTCTGATCTGCTGCATGCTTGTTCAGGGTCTATGGCTAAAAGTATTAGAGGCAGAGGATCAGCAGGATAGCCAGGTAACTGGTATAGTTGAAAAGGAAATAAATATGTCAGCCTCCATATACCTCTCGCTTCAGTTTCTCTTTCAGTTAACTCAGTTACTGGTAAAATAAAATGATGTGCTTATGATGTGATACTAACATTAACAGAAGAGTTCCTGAGAGAAATACAAAAAAAAAAAAAAAAAAAAAAAATCAGCGAAATATCTTACTTTAAGGTAAATGAGAGCAAATCCCGGATACTTAACTAAGGATTTAACGAAGGAATAGCAGGCAAGAGAAAATGGCAATTCCCCTAACGTTGGAAATAAAGAGAACCATTTGCCTTAAATCGAAGCTACAAGTGTAATTTTAACACATTCACAGTAAATATAAACAAGTTAAATTAGAAACATCTCACACGGGGGAAGCACTTTATATAATGGTCCTACTTACTAAAATTGTACATTTGTTCTGCTCAATACACATAAAAATACCACAAACAACACTGGGAAAATAATACAGAACTTTATTTGGAAAGGAAAAAAGTAAAAATATCTTAATCTTTACAAGAAAATCCCTCAAAACCCATGGTGGGTTATTTCTACCATACCCTGCACAATAATTGTGTAAGTAACTATAGATCAACATGGCAGACATCCAGTGAAAAACTATGCTAAAAGAACTTAAAGAGAATCTGCAGGTACGTAACTAGAAATCCCCGGGCCCTCCTGCAAAAAAAATCCCGCCCAGACCCCCCCCCCCCCATTCCCGGCAATCATTAGTGGCAGTGGGCAGGCGGGCAGGAGGCTGGATACATACCTCCATCACGCAGGAGGTCTCCAATCAGTAAGAGCTTCATGTTACTTCCTGTCTCCGATCAGTAAGAGCTTCATGCTACTTCCTGTTTACACAGGAAGTAACATGAAGCTCTTACTGATCGGAGACCTCCTGCGCGATGGAGGTATGTATCCAGCCTGCTGCTGCCTACCCACTGCCACTAATGATTGCAGGAGGGGGAGCGCTAAGAGGAGAGTCCGAGGTGAGGGAGGGGAGGGAATGTCCCCCCTCCCCGCTGATCTGCCACACTCTCCTCTTAAGTTGCGACCCCTCCTGCACTCCAAAAAGGCTTTGAGTGGGGGTCGCATCCCCTATTGTTACGCCCCTGAGACTCTGTACTGTCCGATTTGTACAAAAAAAAAACATACCAATTGAGTCACTGTGATCTCCTGGATCCCTCTTTGCCATTTACGCCACTACCTGCCACGATCTTGGCTTTTGATCGCCAGTTTTAGGCAGCGTTAACAAACAAAAAACATGCCGCCAACTAGGAAGTGATGTTTATATATATATATATATATATATATATATATATATACATATATACATATATATATATATATATATATATATATATATATATATATATATATATATATACACACACACACACATACGCGCGCGTGCGTGCGTGTGTGTGTACAGTGGAATGCGGAAGTTTGGGCAACCTTGTTAATTTTCATGATTTTCCTGTATGTTTGTCAGTTAAATATATCATATAGGAGACACACACAGTGATATTTGAGAAGTGAAATGACGTTTATTGGATTTGTAGAACGTGTGTAATAGTTGTTTAAACAAAATTAGGCAGTTGCATAAATTTGGGCACCACAAAAAAGAAATGAAATCAATATTTAGTATATCCTATTTTTGCATAAATTACAGCCTCTAAACGCTTACTGTATGTTCCAATGAGATTCTGGATTCTGGTTAAAGGTATTTTGGACCATTCCTCTTTACAAAACATCTGTAGTTCATTCAGGTTTGATGGCTTTCAAGCATGGACAGTTCTCTTTAACTCATACCACAGATTTTCAATTCAGCTTTGTCACTGATTCCTGGACATGGGTCTCCAGAATCTGCTGATACTGAGTGGAATCCATGCGTCCCTCAACATTGACAAGATTCCCAGTCCCTGCACTGGCCACACAGCCCCACAGCATAATGAAACCACCACCATATTTTACTGTAGGTAGCCGGTGTTTTTCTTGGAATGTGGTGTTTTTCCTCCATGCATAACGCCCCTTGTTATGCCCAAATAACTCAATTTTAGTTTAATCCACAGTACTTTATTCCAAAATGAAGCTGGCTTGTCCAAATGTGCTTTAACATACCTTAAGTGGCTCTGTTTGTGCTGTGGGTGGAGAAAAGGCTTCCTCTGCATCACTCTCGCATACAGCATCGCCTTGTGTAAAGTGTGCCGAATGGTTAAACGATGCACAGTGACTTCACCTGCAGCAAGATGATGTTGTAGGTCTTTGGGGCTGGTCTGTGGGTTGACTGACTGTTCTCACCATTCGTCGCTTCTGTTTATCCGAGATTTTTCTTGGTCTGCCACTTCAAGCCTTAACTTGAACTGAGCCTGTGGTATTCCATTTCCTCAGTATGTCCCTAATTGTGGAAACAGACAGCTGAAATCTCTGAGACAGCTTTATGTACCCTTCCCCTAAACCATGATGTTGAACAATCTTTATCTTCAGGTCATTTGAGAGTTGTGTTGAGGCCCTCATGTTGCTACTCTTCAGAGAAACTTAAAAGAGGAGGGAAACTTGCTATTGACCCCCTTAAATACTCTTTCTCATAATTGGATTCACCTGTGTATGTAGGTCAGGGGTCACTGAGCTTACCAAGCCAATTTGAGTTCCAATAATTAGTTCTAGAGGGGTTTGAATCAATAAAATTACAACAGTGCCCAAATTTATACACCTGCCTAATTTTATTAAAACAATTAGTGTGCACTTTCTGTAAATCCAATAAAGTTAATTTCACTTCTCAAATATCACTGTGTGTGTCTCCTAAATTATATATTTAACTGACATTTTTTATCGTAACAACCAACGTTTGCCTAAACGTTCGCATGCCACTTTCTATCATGTTACAGTATACTACAAGTTTTTATTACATAGTGAATTATCTGCACTCCAGTCTGGAATTCTCACAGTTTTTCAGCATGTGACAGGCAGCTCCCTCCCCCTTCAGCCTCACAAACTGCATCACAGACAAGCTGAAATTGAGAGCAGAGATGCTGTCTGTAAGAAATAAACAAAGTACACAGAGCCTGCAGGGGGGCGTGTATAACTTGTCCCCATTACAACAGAGGCAGCCCATTCCTCCCTGAGTCGACAAAGCTTGACAAAGAAAAGAAGATTAGATATATTACAGAGACAGTGCAACTAGACAAGGCTGCAGTAATTCAGATCACATTAGAACAGGTATAGGAACTTCTAGGATACAAGAAATAAGGCTGAAAATCTTGTTACAGAGTCACTTTAACTAATACACTATCCAGCCACACTTTGATTGGTGCTGCATGGCTGATGCCTCAACAGTATTGAAGACATAGACCGCAGGGGAGCATGAAGTTTGTGTATTTTTGTTTGTTTTTGGTGGTGATGGAGGGAGGGGGGGGGTAGAATTCACCCATCTGTTGGGGAGGGTGTAGCTGGGCTATGCAGATTGTTTATAAACAAGAAGTGGATACAGTATGTTAAACCATTTGATAAACTGCAAATTCGGAGTTGTGGTTGAAAGGATAAATATACTCCCAGTAAACAACACCTGCCAGAAGCATATTTATAAGAGTGTGACACTAAAATTATCTTATTTTCCCAACAGAAATTTTGAGTAAAAATAAACTTGTTGAAAAACCAGCAGATGCTTCGTGAAATCACATCTCGAGCTCTGCCACCATTTACAAAACCCGCTGCAGTACTTAGATTAAGTGCACTTTGCTGGCCAAGCAGTAGCGACAAGAGCTTATACAGCATTCCTTCCCGCCACAATGAACTCTGGTTCTCCATACCGTAGTTTCACACCCCAGCCGATATTGATCAAATGTGTTCTCTTGTGTTTTTTGAGCACATGCTTTGGGATAATGCAGAGAGGTCAGAGCCCTTCCGGAGAGTGGTGTCTTTATCTTGTTCACCAACATGATAGTACAATGGTTCTCACCGTCCTGAGTGTAGTATAGGTTTTCTAAACTTCTCCTATGAAAACTGCAACTTGTGAAAGATAGAATGTATTGATTGCTAAATTCATTTTGTTCACTTGAGCAATAAATTCATTTATTTGACTAATCCTATCGCCCCAAACTCCTCTGCCTCCAAGCCTATCATGGTCACACGAAGTGTATAAATAAGGGACCTGGTACAATATTTCTGCCCATCCATTTTGGACAACACTAACTCATGGGTGTGGTGACAGCAGTCACCCCATAGAGAATTATTGGGATAGTGTCGGAAAATCTACCCACATTCTACACCTGTCATTTGCTTATGTGTTGGAGAAAGTGTAAATTAACCAGACTCTGGTTTGGCAACAGTATGTCTACGCCCCGAGACTTCATCTTAGCCTCAAAGGCGTATATATATACGTACTCCACAGCAATCGTCCACTGCGTGCATGTGCGCTTCTGCGTGCATTCTCATCACCTGTTACTGCACTGCTTGATGAATGGTAACATGTGTTCCCAAAGCCGATCAAAGTGCCTGTAATCAAAGATCACCAGCATCAGTGAGATGCCGATGGTCATTGAAGCATAAAATATTTGGCCAATTAGAGCATGCAAAAAATAACCAAAAAAAAAGAGTAATCGGAATATGGAAATCCACAGAATCGGCATTGGCAGAAATTGGAATTTCTGCGGAATTGGACGTCGGCATTTATGACCATCCCTATACCTGCTGAAAAGAGACGTTGTGGTGTGGTTATATTGGCGGGTCACGCCTTTTGCTTGGGTGTTGAGGGCAGAAGTTGGGGGATGGATCTATCCATGAGCATGGATGTGTTAATGTTGTTTTGGTACTAATGTTTTCCTATTTTAGGCTTTAGAATCTTCTACTGTATATTGTTCGAGTTTGAAAAGCACAGTTATCCGTTAGGGTAATTTGCAATGAATTATGCAGTTTCAGAAGCTTCCACTTCTCAAAGCTTGTTTTCTGGGATTTGTCCATGCCGAGAGTCAGACACTATTATTAGTTACAGTTGGGAATCTCTCTCTAGGGAGGGAATGCTAGGCTGCGCTTAGACTTGAGGTTTATCAGAGTTTACTGACACTACGGGAATATCCTCTGCTTCACCCAGGCCTCTTTCTCACTCACCGACTCTAATTTATCTGGAGTTTTTTGATGTCTGGCATCACGAGTGATGTTCAAACATCTGATGAGAGAAGGGAGGACGTGCATCCAATGTTCCACATCATTATTCCACAGCTTGATGAGATTTCTCTGTGTTTTAATCACATCTTGAAAGATAGACGTGATAAACGTATTGGCATCTCTGAAAAGGGTTATTAAAGGGCTCCAGCCTAATTAAAAAGTAGCATCTAAAGCAGAAGATAAACTGAAATAAAGAATCAGTCCACTTATTTATATAGCAGCGGCATCTTCCGTAGCGCTGTACAGAGTATATAGTCTTGTCACTTAACTGTCCCTCAGTGTGGCTCACAATCTAGTCCCTACAATAATCATATGTCTATATATTGTATCATAGTCTAAGGCCGATTTAGGCGAAGCCAATTAACTTATCTGTATTTTTTTGGGGGGGGACCGGAGTGATGGAAACCCACGCAGACACAGGGAGAGCATACAAACTCCGTGTAGATAGTGCCCTGGCTGGGATTAAAGGGCAAACAACATTGATAAAGCGCTTTTCTCCCATAGGACTCAAAGCGCATAAGCATGGCCCAGACCTGTATTTCACTGATTGGTAAATTTTGGTACAGAGGAAGCATTCTACAAGTCCACAAATGCCAGGCTAAGCAGGCGGCTTTTCAGTCTGGATTTGAATAACTCCAGGGATGGGGCAGCATGAAAGAAAGCTCTGGCTCCAAAGGTTTTGGGGTACACTCTGGTAGAGATAAACTTTATGGATCCTGCTGATCTGAGGACCCAGCACTGCAAGGCGAGAGTGCACCACGCTGCAGACACTGTAAGAAAACTTTAAGAACACCATTTATAGTGTTAGCGTTGAAAATGGAAAAGTACGAGGGGGGCGTGGCCTGCATGCGATGTGAGAAGACGTGTCTCGTACAGCTCCCGGCTAGATCCTGCAAAATTGATCCTGTTCGGAGGCATAGGATACCCGAGGCTAGCTAAAAGTGCTCCTAGTGTGAAGGGGAAGAGACGGGAAGTATCGGGAGACCACTCGGCAACGTTTTACTGCAGAAATGAAAGACAAAAAGAATAAGGAAGAGAAGGGCCCAGCCGAGATGCCGAGAAAGCAAGATGGCGGCGTCTCAAAATAGACACGCTCGCAAACAGTTGTGGCTGCCAGGCTTGAAAAATACACACATAAGGACAACAGGTCAGTGAAGGGCAGTCCACTGAGCGATCTGCCGCCACAAGCGGAAGCTCAGGAGGAGACTCGGGGGGAACAAGAGGAGGCAGCAGCCTCTGGCCAAGATGGCGCTGAAGCTGGGATTGCAGGGCGAGAGTGGGAAACTGACAATATGTTGGAAGTACCTGCTGCAGTCAATCAGATTATGTGCACTGAGGAATCACACAGTGCCCCAACCAGTGCCCCAACCCCTAAAGAACCCTCACTAAGTGACATTCTGGCGGTAGTTCAAACCTGCAACGCAGCAATATTCTCCTCATCACAGCAAACTGGGGGTTTAAACGAAGAGCTGATTCTTATATGGCAAGATATGTCAAATATCAGAGCGAGAGCTTATGAATTAGAATCTAGAGTCAGTGAAGTGGAAGATTCTCTGGCCCCGGCGCTGAGAGATCTTAAAAGAGTGATCAAACACTCCATAGCGAATACTGACAAAGCTGATGACATGGAAAATAGACTGCACAGAAATAACGTGAGGATTGTAGGCCTTCCTGAAAAGATAGAGAAATCGGAGGCTACAGCTTTTATAGAACAATGGCTGATAGAAATCTTTGGCAGAGAATCCTTTTCCAATGTATATGCAGTTGAGCGAGCACACAGTCATCCAGCATCAGGGGGCTGAGGGATGCCCCGGGTGAGTAAATATCTTTTTTTTTTGGGGGCTTAAGTATTCCTTTAAGTATGGGGACCACAAAATCTCCTTTTATCCTGATTTTTCAGTGGAAGTGCAGAAGCAGAGAGAGTTCTATGATGTAAAGCAATGTCTTCAAAAATTACAGTTGCAATATGCCATGCTGTATCCCTCTAAGCTGAAAGTTCTTGCAATGAATGAAGCACACTTCATCCTGTCCCCCATCAAAATGAGCAACATCTTGCTAAGAAACCTACCTTGGCAATAGAGGTGTGAGAATCCGCTCAGCTGCCTGTGCAGGCAGGCAGGCAGCCTTTTGACCATTGTTTAGGTATGCTTGCTGCAGGACTCTGGAAAGGAGACCTTCTGTCAGTTGTGCAGCTTGTGTTGCTGAGGGATTTGCATACATTAGTCATGCAAATCCGTTACCTACCTTCTTTTGATGACTGGCACTATAAAAGCATTCTGCTCCCAGAATGCTTTGCTGGACATTTCCCTTTCATGGTCTGTTCCTGATGGACACTCCTGGAGTGTCAGCCATTCCCGTTTGTTAAAGTTATCTTAGTGTAATTAGTGGGAATGCACTAGGCAGGTTCCCTAGTGCAGTTAGGATTGCATTATCTGTTTTGCCTGTTCCGTCTGTCTTGTGTTTGGATCGCACAAGCCCTAGCGTTAGCGGCTGTTGATCCTTCTGATTGAGTCTGGAGTGTAGGTTGGAACAGCGGTTGTTTCTGCCTACCTCATCTGTTCTGTCTCCTGGGATCGCGCTAGCCACTTTTCGCTAGCGCTGTGGATCCTTCTGTTCTGTCTCCTGGGATCGCGCTAGCCACTTTTCGCTAGCGCTGTGGATCCTTCTGTTCTGTCTCCTGGGATCGCGCTAGCCACTTTTCGCTAGCGCTGTGGATCCTTCTGTTCTGTCTCCTGGGATCGCGCTAGCCACTTTTCGCTAGTGCTGTGGATCCTATCTCTCGCTTGTCCCTGTTTTCGTGTGTCTGTCTTGTCTGCTACGGACGCTTGCTGGAGGCTCGGTGAGGTAACCGTTAAGCAAGCGTTCGCGTCCTCTGTTTCATGTTTTTCTGTCGATGGTTAGTTAGGCGTGCTTGTCTCTATTGTGCTTATCACGTGGAGACCGCGCATAACCGCGTGCACTGTTGCGAATGAGTGAGGTGTTCGCGGTTAGCTAGCGTTTGTTATTTTCCGTATCTCCTCATTGTATGATTTGCTGTGCCTTTGCTACCCTTGTGCGCTGTCCTGCTCTGTCTTGTGTCTCTATCGGCAATCGCCAATCTTGTGATTGCGTTCCCACTTTGTTTCCGCTGTTGTGTGTTCACTGTCGCTGGGTGGCGGCTAGTTTGGTGCACACAAATACATCCTGTCCCTGTGCTCTTTCTCTTTACGGGCTCTTCAGCCCCGTTTATCGGGTTCTGTACAATTCCCATCTGGCATCTGTGGCTGTGCAGTGGCGGTGTTCGCCTGCACTCCACAGCGCCATCTGCCGGTGGGAATTGCCCTCTGCGGGTGCATAGCACCTAGCCTGGGTTTCCCAAAATCATACGCTGGTGGAGGGTTTTCGTTGTGTCAGTGCGCGTCTTGTGCGCTGACCACGAAAACGACCCCGCCACCATTACAAGAGGAAGCATAATTGCCACTTTAACCACTTTAGCCCTCGGTCGTTTTCACTTTATGCATCCGAGAAATGTTCACCTCCCATTCATTAGCCTATAACTTTATCACTACTTATCACAATGAACTGATCTATATCATGTTTTTTTCCGCCACCAATTAGGCTTTCTTTGGGTGGTACATTTTGCTAAGAGCTACCTTACTGTAAATGCATTTTAACAGTAAGAATAAGAAAAAAAACTGAAAAATTCATTATTTCTCAGTTTTCAGCCATTATAGTTTTAAAATAATACATGCCTCCATAATTAAAACCCATGTATTGTATTTGCCCATTTGTCCCGGTTATTTCACCGTTTAAATTATGTCCCTATCACAATGTATGGCGACAATATTTTATTTAGAAATAAAAGAGCATTTTTTCCGTTTTGCATCCGTCACTATTTGTAAGCTTATAAAAAAAAAATTGAAATATTTCATCTTTACATAGATATTTAAAAAGTGTAGACCCTTAAGTAAATATGTATGTGTTTTTTTTTATTGTAATGTTTTTTTATTATTATTAAACATTTTATGTGGGTATTTTTGGGAGAGTGGGAGGGATGTAAATAGTATTTGGAGTAAATATATGTGTTTTTTTTTATTTATTTTTACATTTAGATGTAGTTTTACTTTTTGGCCACAAGATGGCAACCTTGAGTTTGTTTACATGATGTCACAGAGGGACATAGGAGTCAGAAAAATGAAGCTTCCAAGAGAAGCTGTCACTTTTTCTGCGGGGGAGAGGAATCAGTGATGGGGCACCATGGCCCGATTCATTGATTCCTGGGCTAACGATCCACGGCCGGGAGCCGTGCATGCGCCCGATCGGCCGCTGGAGCGCACATGTCCTCCTTCACGTAGAACTACGTCAAGGGAGACAAAGTGGTTAAGCTAAAATCTTATAAAGGGGGAATTCCTGCTCTCTCCTCTCTCCTCACAAGTACTGTGACTATGCAGTGGTTGTCTTACAGTTGATATGGTTGGACATGATGGTCTAGCGGGTTCTAGAAAATAAGTCTACAAGTCATTTTCAATAGTCTGAGTAAAAGCGGGTAAAGTCATCTGAATGGGATCAGCATTCTGTTCTATTGTTTACTTCATGCTAGTGAAGTGGGAGAAGAGAAACATGTACTTTCCTCGGAGAGAACTTTCCCAATCTTCACTAGTAAGTAGTGTTGGGAGAACACCTGGATGTTCGGGTTCGCGAACGTTCGCCGAACATGGCCGCAATGTTCGGGTGTTCGCGCCGAACTCCGAACATAATGGAAGTCAATGGCGACCCGAACTTTCATGCTTTGTAAAGCCTCCTTACATGCTACATACCCCAAATTTACAGGGTATGTGCACCTTGGGAGTGGGTACAAGAGGAAAAAAAATTTAGCAAAAAGAGCTTATAGTTTTTGAGAAAATCGATTTTAAAGTTTCAAAGGGAAAACTGCCTTTTAAATGCGGGAAATGTCTGTTTTCTTTGCACAGGTAACATGCATTTTGTCGCCATGCAGTCATAAATGTAATAAAGATGAGAGGTTCCAGGAAAAGGGACCGGCAACGCTAACCCAGCAGCAGCACACAGGATGGAAGAGGAGGCGCAGGAGGAGAAGGCCACGCTTTCAGGCGCAACTCAGGCCTTGCATGAGGACAAAAAAATGTGTGCGCAAAGCAATGCAATGAGTAGTTTTCAGGACACAATGGGCTATTCGGAGGAGCTATTCCCACCCCCACAATCTTCTACCTGTGAAAGGTCAATGGAACAGCCACAAATGTTGTGCCCGGATTCACAACCTTTTTCTGTGGAAAATGCACCTCGCACTGAAATGTAAGGCGAGGCCGAGGATGAACATGACGTCAACAACTCAACATGACGCAAAATGGGGGCGGAACAGAAAGCTGCTTTCAATGTTTTGAAGGCCTTAATTGCCTCCGGTGGCCAGTTAGATGCATCACTCATCACACCCAAATCCCAGAGCAATATGTGTAGGAATTTGAATCGCAGGAGGTGTACCGAGATCATCTGGACAAGTGACCAAGTGACAAGTGACAAAGTGAAAAGTGACAAAGTGACCAGTGACAAAATGACAAAGTGACAAAGTGACTGACAAAGTGACCACAGTGACTGACAAAGTGACAAAATGACAAAGTGACCAAGTGACCAAGTGACAAAATGACAAAGTGACAAAGTGACTGACAAAGTGACCACAGTGACTGACAAAGTGACAAAATGACAAAGTGACCAGTGACAAAGTGACAAAGTGACAAAATGACAAAGTGACAAAATGACATAGTGACCAGTGACAAAGAGACAAGTGAGAGGTTGTTCTGAGGAGCTCTACTCCACTGCAAACAGTCACATATGAGGAGAGGTCTCTTCGGGACTGCTGATCCTCCTCAGCTTGCTCGAAGCCTTGAGGGTTCCTGAAGATCCTCTGCTTGGAGTTCGCCGGGGTTCAGCTTGGTGTCGGGGTCGGCGGCGTCCTCCTCACTTCAACGTGGCAGATCTTCTGTTGAGGGGGAAAAAAAACATTTTTAAAGTCCAGTACTGCTTCTGAAGGACTCACCAAGAGATGCAGGAGCGCTTCAATGTAGCGCACCATCGCTCGCTGGGTGATGTCCCTCCCTACGCGCTGGAATTCTACGCTGCACATGCTAGCACGCTTTTGCGCAGTGCCGAGGCGCATTCCAGCAGCTAGCTAGTAGCTACCAAGCTTCTGTGGATCTGATTGGGCCACCATGTTGGACCTCTGCCAAGTCCTCCAAAATTTTGAGCAATCCACGTTGCTTGTGACTGAGCAGTGACAACTCTACAGTCAGCATTACAATACCACTGCTGTGTTTACTGAAGAAATCAATGTTGAAGATGGAAACCGCTGGCATGATGCAAGTGGGGGAATCTGAAGATGAAAACGATCAGCGTAATGATACCAACATCAGGCAATCTGCCTCAGGAAAAGCTAGTCCCAGCTATGACAAAGAACAGGACGAGGAACAGCTGGAGTTGGAGCAGGAATTGGATGCCCCCACTGCCGAGGGACAGAGCGGTGCACGTTGGATTTCCACAATTTAGCGGGAATGGACAGCAGAAGAGGAAGAAAGTGATGCTGGTGACGAATATGGTGCATCACAACAATCACAACG
Organism: Hyperolius riggenbachi; assembly: GCF_040937935.1. Classification (NCBI taxonomy): domain Eukaryota; kingdom Metazoa; phylum Chordata; class Amphibia; order Anura; family Hyperoliidae; genus Hyperolius; species Hyperolius riggenbachi. The sequence goes on along the minus strand of NC_090655.1, from coordinate 54,077,783 downwards.
CTCACAAGAACATGAAGACAGAGGAGTCTGGCAGGACTCTCTGGCACACATGGCTCAATTCATGCTAGACTGCATTGAACGCGGCCCGCGCATTATTCACTATTCATTATTATTCATTATTCTGGACAACACCAATTACTGGGTTTATACCCAGTTTATACAAACACAATGTTAAAAAACTGATTGAAGAAAGTGTCAGACAGGTAAAAAATGGAACAATTCCAGCAGGCCCTTGAGGATGGAGACTTTAGAGAGGAGATTGACAAACTCCTCCTTCTCTAGCCAGTTGTACGCCGACAGACTGACTTCAGCAAACCCAGGAGGACCAGGAGGGCAGCAAAGAACACAAGCTGCTGCTAGTGCCCAAAAGGGAATGGTATTGGCAGTGTCCTTGGAGTGGGAACATTTTCTGACACCCATGCAGCAGCACACAGAACAGCAATCGGGCAGTTCCACGTCCTCCAACACGATCGCCTGGAGAAGATGGTCAAGGACTACATGTCAGATGGCGTAGCTGTGTTGAACAATCCATCTGCAGACAGACGGTGAGTGTGACAGCACAGAAGGACCATGGCAACTCACTCATAGTACCAGTTTGATAGTGCTGCCCAAAAAATTATATGGATCCGTGGACCCGGGCAGTACTGGGAACGCAGATTTTAGTACCTAAACACACGATACAACATGTTTTCCGGGGTCGGACTCTGAGGCATATACAGATGGTCCCGATCATCATCCTCATCATACAACTCTTCTCCTGAGTCTGACCCACCCACCACCTCTGCCACCCCAACATCCCCAGACACAGACCCCTCATCGTCATCAACATTAACTTGGGATGCTGGCCTGAGCCCGACCTCCTCCTCCACATCAGGCCCCATCATCTCCTCAATGGCAGCCCTCAATAATCGCTCTGGCGCCGGACCGATGGACACAACGTTCTCCTCCGGGGAGGGCTGCTGCTGACCACTGGCTGCTGGGGTGGATGTTATAGCTTGCGTGGGGCGTTGGCTGTTGCTGTTGTTGGGAGTGCTGCTTACAGCGGAGGTCTCTGAGGAACTCATGGTGAGCTCATATAGTTTTTGACGGTGAGTGGAGTATTACTGATCCCAGCAATATACACACTGACTGGCAGAGTACGCAATGCTATATAGTGGTTGACGGTGAGTGAAGTACTACAGATCCCAGTAATATATATACACTGATTGGCAGCGTACACAATGCTTTATATAGTAATGGAGTGACTGAGCGTTGGTGTACTACAGATCCCGGTAATATATATACACTGTTTGGCAGCGTACACAATGCTTTATATAGTAATGGAGTGACTGAGCGTTGGTGTACTACAGATCCCGGTAATATATATACACTGATTGGCAGCGTACACAATGCTTTATATAGTAATGGAGTGACTGAGCGTTGGTGCACTACAGATCCCAGTAATATATATACACTGATTGGCAGCGTACACAATGCTTTATATAGTAATGGAGTGACTGAGCGTTGGTGCACTACAGATCCCAGTAATATATATACACTGATTGGCAGCGTACACAATGCTTTATATAGTAATGGAGTGACTGAGCGTTGGTGCACTACAGATCCCAGTAATATATATATACACTGATTGGCAGCGTACACAATGCTTTATATAGTAATGGAGTGACTGAGCGTTGGTGCACTACAGATCCCAGTAATATATATACACTGATTGGCAGCGTACACAATGCTTTATATAGTAATGGAGTGACTGAGCGTTGGTGCACTACAGATCCCAGTAATATATATATACACTGATTGGCAGCGTACACAATGCTTTATATAGTAATGGAGTGACTGAGCGTTGGTGCACTACAGATCCCAGTAATATATATACACTGATTGGCAGAGTACAGAATGCTAAATAGCAATGGGGTGACTGAGCGTTGGTGTACTACAGATCCCAGCTATATATACACACTGATTGGCAGAGTACAGAATGCTAAATAGTAATGGGGTGACTGAGCGCCGGTGTACTACTGAACGCAGCAGCACACACACTGACTGGGGGGGACCCTGGCTAGCCTGGCTGGAGAGCGAGAGAGACTCTATCTAACCTGCCTGCCTACCCAAAGCTAATCCCACAGACAAATGACGGGGAAATGACGCGGATCGGGTATTTATTTACCCGACCCACGTGACCCGTTCGGCCAATCAGAGCGCGTTCGGACCGAACCACGTGACCCGTTCGGCCAATCACAGCGCTAGCCAAATGTTCGGGGGACCGTTCGGCCATGCGCTCGCAGTTCGGCCATATGGCCGAACGGTTTGGCCGAACACCATTAGGTGTTCGGTCGAACTCGAACATCACCCGAACAGGGTGATGTTCTGCAGAACCCGAACAGTGGCGAACACTATTCGCCCAACACTACTAGTAAGCAAGCGGGAAACATTTTCTAGGTCTAGTGTACAAATAACTGTACCGCATCTCCACACGGAAAGTTTGATCTAGTGTGTAACGTTTACACCAATTCTGATAAATATATCCTATACACGAGGAACATCCCACTAAGCAAGATGTGGTTGTTGTACACTGCTTTGGCAGGGGGAGTTTACTATATTTTTGATAAGGTTTTTCTTCTACTGTTTGTTATCATATACAGCAGCAATTGTTTGTTTGAAATGGAACGACTGTGCATATTGGTCATTGATCGTGACCTCCGGGGAATATGGCTGAGGTGGCAGTAATAAGCTGGAATGTGGGAGGTTTATCTGACCCTACGAAAAGACAAACTATATTATAATTTATTCAAAAACAAGGCCCTGCGGTAATTTGTCTGCAGGAGACGCATCTGACGTTACAAACAACAAAATGGCTCTCCAGAAAATGGATATCTCACACTTTCCATTCTATTCATACTTCTTATTCATGCGAAAATTGGTTTTCAACTGATAAAATCCTTTATAGATACCGAGGGACGTTTTGTCATAATTCATGGGAAATTCAATACATTAGAGTGCATAATAGTGGCTATTTATGTTCCACCTCCTTTCTCACCTTCCAGCTTACAAAGCATATTAGAATTATTAAAGGACACAATGTCCATACCTATGTTGTGCATCGGAGACTAGAACATAATTATGAATCAGAGGTTGGATAGATTCAGGTCAAGAGTGCAAGAGAGTATTTGGGGAACTAAACATGGTGGACCTACGGCGAAAGGGTCATCCTCAAGATTTAGTGTATTCATGTTTTAGCAGGACTCATGTCTCTCTCTAGAATTGACCTTGCTATAGGAAATTTGGAAATTTTACCATATGTAGAAAAAACTGAATATTTGGTGTATTTAATCTCTGATCACTCTCCGTTAAGGGTTCACCTTAAAAATCTTTATTATGATGCAAAATCCAAACTACCTTGGGAAATAAATCCCTATTGGTTATCACTGATAAATACACACTCGGAGATTATTCAAGAGTTAAATACCTTCTTTTACGTCAATAATTACCCTACTAACCGCACACTAATATGGGAAGCATTAAAAGCATTCTTAAGGGGGCGTTTTTTATTAAAGAAAGAAATAAAATTAGATTGGGCTCTAGAGAGAGACATGAAAACTGTGTGAAACTGTGATGAGTCAAGTTATCACACTTCCTGTGATATGGTGCCGAATGAAGGTGTAGTGTTGTTGCCAATAGCAACCAACATATTGATTCTAACAATTGGTGCCAAAACCCGGGAAGTGTGATAACTTGACTCATCACAGCAACATCATAGGAGATAGAACATCT